>NW_027308429.1:0-110000 GCF_047496885.1 Scyliorhinus torazame
CATCCATCCATCCCTCCCTCCAGCCAGCCAACCATCCAGCCATCCCTCCATCCAGCTATCCATCCATCCATCCATCCCACCAGCCAGCCATCCATCCAGCCATCCATCCAGCTATCCATCCAGCCATCCATTCATCAATCCATCCCTCCAGCCAGCCATCCATCAAGCCATCCATCCATCCAGCCGTCCATTCAGCCATCCATCCATCCATCCATCCCTTCAGCCTGCCAGCCATCCAGCCATCCATCCATCCAGCCATCCATCCAGCGATCCATCCATCCATCCATCTCTCCAGCCAGGCATTCATCCAGCCATCCATCCATTCAGCCATCCATCCAGTCATCCATCCATCCATCCATCCCTCCAGCCAGCCATCAATCCAGCCATCCATCCGTCCAGCCATCCATCCATCCATCCCTCCAGCCAGCCATCCATCCAGCCATCCATCCTTCCAGCCATCCATCCAGCCATCCATCCATCCAACCATCCCTCCAGCCAGCCATCCATCCAGCCAGCCATCCAGCCATCCATCCATTAATCCATCCCTCCAGCCATCCTTCCACCCAGTCATCCATCCAGACATCCATCCATGACTCCATCCCTCCAGCCAGCCATCCATCCATCCATTAATCTAGCCATCCATTCAGCCATCCATCCATCCATCCATCTCTGCAGCCAGCCATCCGTCCAGCCTTCCATCCATCCAGCCATCCGTCCAGCCATTCATTAATCCATCCATTCCTCCAGCCAGCAATTCATCCAGCCATCCATCCAGCCATCCATCCAGCCATCCATCCATCCATCCATCACTCCAGCCAGCCATCCATCCAGCCATCCATCCATCCAGCCATCCATCGAGCCATCCATCCATCCATCCCTCCAGCCAGCCATCCGTCCAGCCATCCATCCATCCAGCCATCCATCCATCCATCCATCCATCCATCCCTCCAGCCGGCCATCCATCCGGACATCCATCCATCCAGCCATCCATCCCTCCAGCCAGCCATCCATCCAGCCATCCCTCCATCCAGCCATCCATCCAGCCATCCATGCATTCATCCATCTCTCCATCCAGCCATCCATCCAGCCATTCATCCATCCATCCATACCTCCAGCCATCCAGCCATCCATCCATCAATCCATCCCTCCAGCCAGCCATGCATCCAGCCATCCCTCCATCCAGCTATCCATCCATCCATCCATCCCACCAGCCAGCCATCCATCCAGCCATCCATCCAGCTATCCATCCAGCCATCCATTCATCAATTCATCCCTCCAGCCAGCCATCCATCAAGCCATCCATCCATCCAGCCGTCCATTCAGCCATCCATCCACCCATTCATCCCTTCAGCCTTCCAGCCATCCAGCCATCCATCCATCCAGCCATCCATCCAGACATCCATCCATCCATCCATCCCTCCAGTCAGCCATTCATCCAGCCATCCATCCATTCAGCCATCCATCCGGCCATCCATCCATCCATCCATCCCTCCAGCCAGCCATCCATCCAGCCATCCATCCGTCCAGCCATCCATCCATCCATCCATCCAACCATCCCTCCAGCCAGCCATCCATCCAGCCATCCATCCTTCCAGACATCCATCCAGCCATCCATCCATCCATCCATCCCTCCAGCGAGCCATCCAACCAGCCAGCCATCCAGCCATCCATCCATCAATCCATCCCTCCAGCCTGGAGGGATGGATGGATGGATGGATGGCTGGATGGATGGCTGGATGGATGGATGGCTGGATGGTTGACTCGCTGGCGGGATGGATGGATGGATGGATGGCTGGATGGATGGCTGGATGGATGGATGCCTGGATGGAAGGCTGGATGGATGGATGGATGGATGGCTGGATGGATGGATGGCTGGATGGATGGGTAGCTGGATGGCTGGAAGGCTGGATGGATGGATGGCTGGATGGATGGCTGGATGGATGGATGGATGGATGGATGGATGGATGGCTGGATGGATGGCTGGATGGAGGGATAGCTGGAGGGATGGATGGATGGTTGGATGCATGGCTGGATGGATGGATGGCTGGATGGATTGCTGGCTGGAGGAATGGATGGATGGATGGATGGCTGGATGGATGGCAGGATGGATGGATGGCTGGATGGAAGGCTGCCTGGAGGGATGGTGGATGGATGGATGGCTGAATGGATGGCTGGATGGATGGATGGCTGGATGGCTGGCTGGCTGGAGAGATGGATGGATGGATGGCTGGATGGACGGCTGGATGGATGGAAGGCTGTATGGACGGCTGGCTGGAGGGATGAATTGATGGATAGATGGCTGGATGGATGGCTGGATGGATGGATGGCTGGATGGATGGCTGGCTGGAGGGATGGATGGATGGATGGGTGGCTGGACGGAGGGATGGCTGGATGGTTGGCTGGCTCGACGGATGGATGGATGGATGGCTAGATGGATGTCTGGATGGAGGGATGGCTGGATGGATGGCTGGCTGGAGGGATGGATGGATGGATGGCTGGATGGATGGCTGGATGGATGGATGGCTTAATGACTGGCTGGCTGGAGGTATGGATGGATGGATGTCTGGATGGATGGATAGCTGGATGCATAGCTGGATAGAGGGATGGCTGGATGGATGGCTGGTGGAGGGATGGATGGATGGATGGATGGCTGGATGGATGGCTGAATGGATGGATGGCTGGCTGAAGGGATTGATGGATGGATGGATGGCTGAATGAATGGCAGGATGGGTGGATAGCTGGATGGATGGCTGGCTGGAGGGATGCATGAATGGATGGATGGCTGCATGGATGGCTGGATGGCTGGATGGATGGCTGGCTGGGCGGGTGGATTGATGGATGGATGGCTGGATGGATGGCTGGATGGATGGATGCATGGATGGATGGCTGGCTGGAGGTATGGATGGATGGATGAATGGATGGATGGATGGCTGGATGGAGAGATGGATGAATGCATGGATGGCATGGATGGATGGCTGGATGGAGGGATGGTTGGATGGATGGCTGGCTGGAGGGATGGCTGGATGGATGGCTTGCTGGAGGGATGAATGGATGGATGGATGGCTGGATGGATGGCTGGATGGGTGGATGGCTGGATGAATGGTTGGCTGGAGGGATGGATGGATGGATGGATGGCTGAATGGACGGCTGGATGGATGGCGGGATGGATGACTCGCTGGCGGGATGGATGGATGGATGGATGGCTGGATGGATGGCTGGATGCCTGGATGGATGGCTGGATGGATGGATGGATGGATGGCTGGATGGATGGATGGCTGGATGGATGGATAGCTTTATGGCTGGAAGGCTGGATGGATGGATGGCTGGATGGATGGCTGGATGGATGGATGGATGGATGGATGGCTGGATGGATGGCTGGATGGAGGGATAGCTGGAGGGATGGATGGATGGCTGGATGGCTGGCTGGCTGGAGGGATGGATTGATGGATAGATGGCTGGATGGATGGCTGGGTGGATGGATGGCTGGATGGATGGCTGGCTGAAGTGATGGATGAATGGATGGGTGGCTGGACGGAGGGATGGCTGGATGGTTGGCTGGCTGGAGGGATGGATGGATGGATGGCTGGATGGATGTCTGGATGGAAGGATGGCTGGATGGATGGATGGCTGGATGGATGGCTGGCAGGTGGGATGGATGAATGGATGGATGGCTGGATGGATGGCTGGCTGGAGCGATGGATGGCTGGATGTATGGATGGCCGAATGGTTGGCTGGCTGGAGGGATGGATGGATGGATGGATGGCTGAATGGATGGCTGGATGGATGGCAGGATGGATGGATGGCTTGGTGGATGGCTGGCTGGATGGATGAATTGATGGATGGATGGCTTGATGGATGGCTGGATGGATGGATGGCTGGATGGATTGCAGGCTGAAGGGATGAATGGATGGATGGATGGCTGGATGGACTGCTGGATGGATGGATGGCTGGATGGATGGCTGGCTGGAGGGATGGATTGATGGATGGGTGGCTGGATGGGTAGCTGAATGGATGGCTGGATGGATGGTTGGCTGGTGGGATGGATGGATGGATGGATGGCTGGATGGAGGGATGGCTGGATGGTTGGCTGGCTGGTGGGATGGATGGATGGCTGGATGGATGGCTGGATGGAGGGATGGCTGGATGGATGGCTGGCTGAAGGGATGAATGGCTGGATGGATGGCTGGATGGATGGATGGATGGATGGATGGCTTAATGACTGGCTGGCTGGAGGGATGGATGGATGGATGGATGGCTGGATGGATGGCTGGATGGATGGATGGCTGGATGTATGACTGGCTGGAGAGATGGATGAATGGTTGGATGGCTGGATGGATGGCTGTATGTAGGGATGGCTGGATGGATGGCTGGCTGGAGTGACGGATGGATGCATGGCTGGATGGATGGCTGTATGGAGGGATGGCTGGATGGAAGGCTGGCTGAATGGATGGATGGCTGGATGGATGGATGGATGGGCGGATGGATGGAGGGATGGTTGGATGGATGGCTGGCTGGAGGGATGGCTGGATGGATGGCTTGCTGGAGGGATGAATGGATGGATGGATGGCTGGATGGATGGCTGGATGGGTGGATGGCTGGATGAATGGTTGGCTGGAGGGGTGGATGGATGGATGGATGGCTGGATGGATGGCTGGATGGATGGATGGCGGGATGGATGACTCGCTGGCGGGATGGATGAATGGATGGATGGCTGCATGGATGGCTGGATGGCTGGATGGATGGCTGGCTGGGCGGGTGGATTGATGGATGGATGGCTGGATGGATGGCTGGATGGATGGATGCATGGATGGATGGCTGGCTGGAGGTATGGATGGATGGATGAATGGATGGATGGATGGCTGGATGGAGAGATGGATGAATGCATGGATGGCATGGATGGATGGCTGGATGGAGGGATGGTTGGATGGATGGCTGGCTGGAGGGATGGCTGGATGGATGGCTTGCTGGAGGGATGAATGGATGGATGGATGGCTGGATGGATGGCTGGATGGGTGGATGGCTGGATGAATGGTTGGCTGGAGGGATGGATGGATGGATGGATGGCTGAATGGACGGCTGGATGGATGGCGGGATGGATGACTCGCTGGCGGGATGGATGGATGGATGGATGGCTGGATGGATGGCTGGATGCCTGGATGGATGGCTGGATGGATGGATGGATGGATGGCTGGATGGATGGATGGCTGGATGGATGGATAGCTTTATGGCTGGAAGGCTGGATGGATGGATGGCTGGATGGATGGCTGGATGGATGGATGGATGGATGGATGGCTGGATGGATGGCTGGATGGAGGGATAGCTGGAGGGATGGATGGATGGCTGGATGGCTGGCTGGCTGGAGGGATGGATTGATGGATAGATGGCTGGATGGATGGCTGGGTGGATGGATGGCTGGATGGATGGCTGGCTGAAGTGATGGATGAATGGATGGGTGGCTGGACGGAGGGATGGCTGGATGGTTGGCTGGCTGGAGGGATGGATGGATGGATGGCTGGATGGATGTCTGGATGGAAGGATGGCTGGATGGATGGATGGCTGGATGGATGGCTGGCAGGTGGGATGGATGAATGGATGGATGGCTGGATGGATGGCTGGCTGGAGCGATGGATGGCTGGATGTATGGATGGCCGAATGGTTGGCTGGCTGGAGGGATGGATGGATGGATGGATGGCTGAATGGATGGCTGGATGGATGGCAGGATGGATGGATGGCTTGGTGGATGGCTGGCTGGATGGATGAATTGATGGATGGATGGCTTGATGGATGGCTGGATGGATGGATGGCTGGATGGATTGCAGGCTGAAGGGATGAATGGATGGATGGATGGCTGGATGGACGGCTGGATGGATGGATGGCTGGATGGATGGCTGGCTGGAGGGATGGATTGATGGATGGGTGGCTGGATGGGTAGCTGAATGGATGGCTGGATGGATGGTTGGCTGGTGGGATGGATGGATGGATGGATGGCTGGATGGAGGGATGGCTGGATGGTTGGCTGGCTGGTGGGATGGATGGATGGCTGGATGGATGGCTGGATGGAGGGATGGCTGGATGGATGGCTGGCTGAAGGGATGAATGGCTGGATGGATGGCTGGATGGATGGATGGATGGATGGATGGCTTAATGACTGGCTGGCTGGAGGGATGGATGGATGGATGGATGGCTGGATGGATGGCTGGATGGATGGATGGCTGGATGTATGACTGGCTGGAGAGATGGATGAATGGTTGGATGGCTGGATGGATGGCTGTATGTAGGGATGGCTGGATGGATGGCTGGCTGGAGTGACGGATGGATGCATGGCTGGATGGATGGCTGTATGGAGGGATGGCTGGATGGAAGGCTGGCTGAATGGATGGATGGCTGGATGGATGGATGGATGGGCGGATGGATGGAGGGATGGTTGGATGGATGGCTGGCTGGAGGGATGGCTGGATGGATGGCTTGCTGGAGGGATGAATGGATGGATGGATGGCTGGATGGATGGCTGGATGGGTGGATGGCTGGATGAATGGTTGGCTGGAGGGGTGGATGGATGGATGGATGGCTGGATGGATGGCTGGATGGATGGATGGCGGGATGGATGACTCGCTGGCGGGATGGATGGATGGATGGATGGCTGGATGGATGGCTGGATGCCTGGATGGATGGCTGGATGGATGGATGGATGGATGGCTGGATGGAAGGATGGCTGGATGGATGGATAGCTGGATGGCTGGAAGGCTGGATGGATGGATGGCTGGATGGATGGCTGGATGGATGGATGGATGGATGGCTTGATGGATGGCTGGATGGAGGGATAGCTGGAGGGATGGATGGATGGCTGGATGGATGGCTGGCTGGAGGGATGGATTGATGGATAGATGGCTGGATGGATGGCTGGGTGGATGGATGGCTGGATGGATGGCTGGCTGGAGTGATGGATGGATGGATGGGTGGCTGGACGGAGGGATGGCTGGATGGTTGGCTGGCTGGAGGGATGGATGGATGGATGGCTGGATGGATGTCTGGATGGAGGCATGGCTGGATGGATGGATGGCTGGATGGATGGCTGGCAGGAGGGATGGATGGATGGATGGATGGCTGGATGGATGGCTGGCTGGAGCGATGGATGGCTGGATGTATGGATGGCCGAATGGTTGGCTGGCTGGGGGGAGGGATGGATGGATGGATGGCTGAATGGATGGCTGGATGGATGGCAGGATGGATGGATGGCTGGATGGATGGATGGCTGGATGGATGGATTGATGGATGGATGGCTTGATGGATGGCTGGATGGATGGATGGCTGGATGGATTGCAGGCTGAAGGGATGAATGGATGGATGGATGGCTGGATGGACGGCTGGATGGATGGATGGCTGGATGGATGGCTGGCTGGAGGGATGGATTGATGGATGGATGGCTGGATGGATAGCTGAATGGATGGCTGGATGGATGGTTGGCTGGTGGGATGGATGGATGGATGGATGGCTGGATGGAGGGATGGCTGGATGGATGGCTGGCTGGTGGGATGGATGGATGGCTGGATGGATGGCTGGATGGAGGGATGGCTGGATGGATGGCTGGCTGAAGGGATGAATGGCTGGATGGATGGCTGGATGGATGGATGGCTGAATGACTGGCTGGCTGGAGGGATGGATGGATGGATGGATGGCTGGATGGATGGCTGGATGGATGGATGGCTGGATGTATGGCTGGCTGGAGAGATGGATGAATGGTTGGATGGCTGGATGGATGGCTGTATGTAGGGATGGCTGGATGGATGGCTGGCTGGAGTGACGGATGGATGCATGGCTGGATGGATGGCTGTATGGAGGGATGGCTGGATGGAAGGCTGGCTGAATGGATGGATGGCTGGATGGATGGATGGATGGACGGATGGATGGAGGGATGGCTGGGTGGATGGCTGGCTGGAGGGATGGATGGATGGATGGATGGCTGGATGGATGGATGGATGGAGGAATGGCTGGATGGATGGTTGACTGGAGGGATGGATGGATGGATGGATGGCTGAATGGTTGGCTGGATGGATGGATGGCTGGATGGCTGGAGGGATGGATGGATGGATGGCTGGCTGGATGAATGGCTGAATGGATGGATGGCTGGATGTATGTCTGGGTGGAGAGATGGATGGATGGATGGATGGCTGGATGGAAGAATGGATGGAAGAATGGCTGGATGGATGGCTGGCTAGAGGGATGGATGGATCGATGGATGGCTGGATGGATGGCTTAATGGATGGATGGCTGGATGAATGGCTGGCTGGAGGGATGGATGGATGGATGGCTGGATGGATGGCTGGATGGACGAATGGTTGGATGGATGAATGGCTGGAGGGATGGATGGATGGATGGATGGCTGGATGGATTGCTGGATGGACGGATGGATGGACGGATGGCTGGATGGATGGCTGGCTGGAGGGATGGATGGATGGCTGGATGGATGGCTGGATGGATGGATGGCTGGATGGATGGCTTGCTGGAGGAATGGATGGATGGATGGATGGCCGGATGGATGGCTGGATGGATGAATGTTTGGATGGATGGCTGGCAGGAGGGATGGATGGATGGATGGATGGCTGAATGGTTGGCTGGATGGATGGATGGCTGGATGGATGGCTGGCTGGAGGGATTGATGGATGGCTGGATGGACGGCTGGATGGATGGATGGCTGGATGGACGGCTGGCTGGAGGGATGGATGGATGGATGGATGGCTGGATGCAGGGATGGCTGGATGGTTGGCTGGCTGGAGGGATGGATGGATGGATGGATGGCTGGATGGATGTCTGGATGGAGGGATGGCTGGATGGATGGCTGGTTGGAGGGATGGATGGATGGATGGATGGCTGGGTGGATGGCTGGATGGATGGATGGCTTAATGACTGACTGCCTGGAGGGATGGATGGATTGATGGCTGGATGGATGGCTGGATCGATGAATGGCTGGATGTACGGCTGGCTGGAGGGATGGATGGATGGATGGATGGCTGGATGGATGGCTGGATAGAGGGATGGCTGGATGGATGGCTGGCTGGAGGGATGGATGGATGTATGGATGGCTGGATGGAAGGCTGAATGGATGGATGGCTGGATGGATGGCTGTCTGGAGGGATGGATGGATGGATGGATGGCTGGATGAATGGCTGAATGGATGGATGGCTGGATGAATGGCTGGCTGGAGGGATGGATGGATGGATGGATGGATGGCTGGATGGATGGATGGATGGATGGCTGGATGGATGACTGGCTGGTGGGATGGATGGATGGATGGATGGCTGGATGGATGGCTGGATGGATGGATGGCTGGACGGATGGCTGGCTGGAGGGATGGATGGATGGATGGATGGCTGGATGGATGGCTGGATGGATGGATGCCCGGATGGATGGCTGGCTGGAGGGAAGGACGGATGGATGGATGGCTGGATGGATGGCTGGATGGATGGATGGCTGGATGGATGGCTGTCAGGAGGGATGGATGGATGGATGGATGGCTGGATGGATGGCTGGATGGATGGCTGGCTGGAGGGATGGATGGATGGATGGATGGCTGAATGGACGGCTGGATGGATGGCGGGATGGATGACTCGCTGGCGGGATGGATGGATGGATGGATGGCTGGATGGATGGCTGGATGCCTGGATGGATGGCTGGATGGATGGATGGATGGATGGCTGGATGGATGGATGGCTGGATGGATGGATAGCTTTATGGCTGGAAGGCTGGATGGATGGATGGCTGGATGGATGGCTGGATGGATGGATGGATGGATGGATGGCTGGATGGATGGCTGGATGGAGGGATAGCTGGAGGGATGGATGGATGGCTGGATGGCTGGTTGGCTGGAGGGATGGATTGATGGATAGATGGCTGGATGGATGGCTGGGTGGATGGATGGCTGGATGGATGGCTGGCTGAAGTGATGGATGAATGGATGGGTGGCTGGACGGAGGGATGGCTGGATGGTTGGCTGGCTGGAGGGATGGATGGATGGATGGCTGGATGGATGTCTGGATGGAGGGATGGCTGGATGGATGGATGGCTGGATGGATGGCTGGCAGGTGGGATGGATGAATGGATGGATGGCTGGATGGATGGCTGGCTGGAGCGATGGATGGCTGGATGTATGGATGGCCGAATGGTTGGCTGGCTGGAGGGATGGATGGATGGATGGATGGCTGAATGGATGGCTGGATGGATGGCAGGATGGATGGATGGCTTGGTGGATGGCTGGCTGGATGGATGAATTGATGGATGGATGGCTTGATGGATGGCTGGATGGATGGATGGCTGGATGGATTGCAGGCTGAAGGGATGAATGGATGGATGGATGGCTGGATGGACGGCTGGATGGATGGATGGCTGGATGGATGGCTGGCTAGAGGGATGGATTGATGGATGGGTGGCTGGATGGGTAGCTGAATGGATGGATGGATGGATGGATGGCTGCATGGAGGGATGGCTGGATGGTTGGCTGGCTGGTGGGATGGATGGATGGCTGGATGGATGGCTGGATGGAGGGATGGCTGGATGGATGGCTGGCTGAAGGGATGAATGGCTGGATGGATGGCTGGATGGATGGATGGATGGATGGATGGCTTAATGACTGGCTGGCTGGAGGGATGGATGGATGGATGGATGGCTGGATGGATGGCTGGATGGATGGATGGCTGGATGTATGATTGGCTGGAGAGATGGATGAATGGTTGGATGGCTGGATGGATGGCTGTATGTAGGGATGGCTGGATGGATGGCTGGCTGGAGTGACGGATGGATGCATGGCTGGATGGATGGCTGTATGGAGGGATGGCTGGATGGAAGGCTGGCTGAATGGATGGATGGCTGGATGGATGGATGGATGGGCGGATGGATGGAGGGATGGTTGGATGGATGGCTGGCTGGAGGGATGGCTGGATGGATGACTTGCTGGAGGGATGAATGGATGGATGGATGGCTGGATGGATGGCTGGATGGGTGGATGGCTGGATGAATGGTTGGCTGGAGGGATGGATGGATGGATGGATGGCTGGATGGATGGCTGGAGGGATGGATGGCGGGATGGATGACTCGCTGGCGGGATGGATGGATGGATAGATGGCTGGATGGATGGCTGGATGCCTGGATGGATGGCTGGATGGATGGATGGATGGATGGCTGGATGGAAGGATGGCTGGATGGATGGATAGCTGGATGGCTGGAAGGCTGGATGGATGGATGGCTGGATGGATGGCTGGATGGATGGATGGATGGATGGCTTGATAGATGGCTGGATGGAGGGATAGCTGGAGGGATGGATGGATGGCTGGATGGATGGCTGGCTGGAGGGATGGATTGATGGATAGATGGCTGGATGGATGGCTGGGTGGATGGATGGCTGGATGGATGGCTGGCTGGAGTGATGGATGGATGGATGGGTGGCTGGACGGAGGGATGGCTGGATGGTTGGCTGGCTGGAGGGATGGATGGATGGATGGCTGGATGGATGTCTGGATGGAGGGATGGCTGGATGGATGGATGGCTGGATGGATGGCTGGCAGGAGGGATGGATGGATGGATGGATGGCTGGATGGATGGCTGGCTGGAGCGATGGATGGCTGGATGTATGGATGGCCGAATGGTTGGCTGGCTGGAGGGATGGATGGATGGATGGATGGCTGAATGGATGGCTGGATGGATGGCAGGATGGATGGATGGCTGGATGGATGGCTGGCTGGATGGATGGATTGATGGATGGATGGCTTGATGGATGGCTGGATGGATGGATGGCTGGATGGATTGCAGGCTGAAGGGATGAATGGATGGATGGATGGCTGGATGGACGGCTGGATGGATGGATGGCTGGATGGATGGCTGGCTGGAGGGATGGATTGATGGATGGATGGCTGGATGGATAGCTGAATGGATGGCTGGATGGATGGTTGGCTGGTGGGATGGATGGATGGATGGATGGCTGGATGGAGGGATGGCTGGATGGTTGGCTGGCTGGTGGGATGGATGGATGGCTGGATGGATGGCTGGATGGAGGGATGGCTGGATGGATGGCTGGCTGAAGGGATGAATGGCTGGATGGATGGCTGGATGGATGGATGGATGGATGGCTGAATGACTGGCTGGCTGGAGGGATGGATGGATGGATGGATGGCTGGATGGATGGCTGGATGGATGGATGGCTGGATGTTTGGCTGGCTGGAGAGATGGATGAATGGTTGGATGGCTGGATGGATGGCTGTATGTAGGGATGGCTGGATGGATGGCTGGCTGGAGTGACGGATGGATGCATGGCTGGATGGATGGCTGTATGGAGGGATGGCTGGATGGAAGGCTGGCTGAATGGATGGATGGCTGGATGGATGGATGGATGGACGGATGGATGGAGGGATGGCTGGGTGGATGGCTGGCTGGAGGGATGGATGGATGGATGGATGGCTGGATGGATGGATGGATGGAGGAATGGCTGGATGGATGGTTGACTGGAGGGATGGATGGATGGATGGATGGCTGAATGGTTGGCTGGATGGATGGATGGCTGGATGGCTGGAGGGATGGATGGATGGATGGCTGGCTGGATGAATGGCTGAATGGATGGATGGCTGGATGTATGTCTGGGTGGAGAGATGGATGGATGGATGGATGGCTGGATGGAAGAATGGATGGAAGAATGGCTGGATGGATGGCTGGCTAGAGGGATGGATGGATCGATGGATGGCTGGATGGATGGCTTAATGGATGGATGGCTGGATGAATGGCTGGCTGGAGGGATGGATGGATGGATGGCTGGATGGATGGCTGGATGGACGAATGGTTGGATGGATGAATGGCTGGAGGGATGGATGGATGGATGGATGGCTGGATGGATTGCTGGATGGATGGATGGATGGACGGATGGCTGGATGGATGGCTGGCTGGAGGGATGGATGGATGGCTGGATGGATGGCTGGATGGATGGATGGCTGGATGGATGGCTTGCTGGAGGAATGGATGGATGGATGGATGGCCGGATGGATGGCTGGATGGATGAATGTTTGGATGGATGGCTGGCATGAGGGATGGATGGATGGATGGATGGCTGAATGGTTGGCTGGATGGATGGATGGCTGGATGGATGGCTGGCTGGAGGGATTGATGGATGGCTGGATGGACGGCTGGATGGATGGATGGCTGGATGGACGGCTGGCTGGAGGGATGGATGGATGGATGGATGGCTGGATGCAGGGATGGCTGGATGGTTGGCTGGCTGGAGGGATGGATGGATGGATGGATGGCTGGATGGATGTCTGGATGGAGGGATGGCTGGATGGATGGCTGGCTGGAGGGATGGATGGATGGATGGATGGCTGGGTAGATGGCTGGATGGATGGATGGCTTAATGACTGACTGCCTGGAGGGATGGATGGATTGATGGCTGGATGGATGGCTTGATCGATGGATGGCTGGATGTACGGCTGGCTGGAGGGATGGATGGATGGATGGATGGCTGGATGGATGGCTGGATAGAGGGATGGCTGGATGGATGGCTGGCTGGAGGGATGGATGGATGTATGGATGGCTGGATGGATGGCTGAATGCATGGATGGCTGGATGGATGGCTGGCTGGAGGGATGGATGGATGGATGGATGGCTGGATGAATGGCTGAATGGATGGATGGCTGGATGAATGGCTGGCTGGAGGGATGGATGGATGGATGGATGGATGGCTGGATGGATGGATG
Source organism: Scyliorhinus torazame (assembly GCF_047496885.1). Taxonomy (NCBI): domain Eukaryota; kingdom Metazoa; phylum Chordata; class Chondrichthyes; order Carcharhiniformes; family Scyliorhinidae; genus Scyliorhinus; species Scyliorhinus torazame. The sequence continues at coordinate 13,728 of NW_027308429.1, forward strand.
GATGGATGGCTGGATGGATGACTGGCTGGTGGGATGGATGGATGGATGGATGGCTGGATGGATGGCTGGATGGATGGATGGCTGGACGGATGGCTGGCTGGAGGGATGGATGGATGGATGGCTGGATGGATGGCTGGATGGATGGATGCCCGGATGGATGGCTGGCTGGAGGGAAGGACGGATGGATGGATGGCTGGATGGATGGCTGGATGGATGGATGGCTGGATGGATGGCTGTCAGGAGGGATGGATGGATGGATGGATGGCTGGATGGATGGCTGGATGGATGGCTGGCTGGAGGGGTGGATGAATGGATGGCTGGATGGATAGCTGGCTGGAGGGATGGATTGAAGAATGGATGGCTGGATGGACAGCTGGATGGATGGCTGGATGGATGGCTGGCTGGTGGGATGGATGGATGGATGGATTGCTGGATGGAGGGATGGCTGGATGAATGGCTGGCTGGAGGGATGGATGGATGGATGGATGGATGGCTGGATGGATGGCTGGATGGAGGGATGGCTGGATGGATGGCTGGCTGGAGGGATGGATGGCTGGATGGATGGCTGGATGGTTGGATGGTTTAATGGCTGGCTGGCTGGAGGGCTGGATGGATGGCTGGATGGATGGCTGGATGGATGGATGGCTGGATGTATGGCTGGCTGGAGAGATGGATGAATGGTTGGATGGCTGGATGGATGGCTGGATGGAGGGATGGCTGGATGGATGACTGGCTGGAGGGATGGATGGATGGATGGATGGATGGATGGATGGCTGGATGGATGGATGGCTTGATGGATGGCTTGCTGGAGGGATGGATGGATGGATGGCTGGATGGATGGCTGGATGGATGGATGACTGAATGAAGGCTGGATGGATGGATGGCTGGATGTATGGCTGGCTGGAGAGATGGATGAATGGTTGGATGGCTGGATGAATGGCTGAATGGATGGATGGCTGGATGAATGGCTGGCTGGAGGGATGGATGGATGGATGGATGGATGGCTGGATGGATGGATGGATGGATGGCTGGATGGATGACTGGCTGGTGGGATGGATGGATGGATGGATGGCTGGATGGATGGCTGGATGGATGGATGGCTGGACGGATGGCTGGCTGGAGGGATGGATGGATGGATGGATGGCTGGATGGATGGCTGGATGGATGGATGCCCGGATGGATGGCTGGCTGGAGGGAAGGACGGATGGATGGATGGCTGGATGGATGGCTGGATGGATGGATGGCTGGATGGATGGCTGTCAGGAGGGATGGATGGATGGATGGATGGCTGGATGGATGGCTGGATGGATGGCTGGCTGGAGGGATGGATGGATGGATGGATGGCTGAATGGACGGCTGGATGGATGGCGGGATGGATGACTCGCTGGCGGGATGGATGGATGGATGGATGGCTGGATGGATGGCTGGATGCCTGGATGGATGGCTGGATGGATGGATGGATGGATGGCTGGATGGATGGATGGCTGGATGGATGGATAGCTTTATGGCTGGAAGGCTGGATGGATGGATGGCTGGATGGATGGCTGGATGGATGGATGGATGGATGGATGGCTGGATGGATGGCTGGATGGAGGGATAGCTGGAGGGATGGATGGATGGCTGGATGGCTGGCTGGCTGGAGGGATGGATTGATGGATAGATGGCTGGATGGATGGCTGGGTGGATGGATGGCTGGATGGATGGCTGGCTGAAGTGATGGATGAATGGATGGGTGGCTGGACGGAGGGATGGCTGGATGGTTGGCTGGCTGGAGGGATGGATGGATGGATGGCTGGATGGATGTCTGGATGGAGGGATGGCTGGATGGATGGATGGCTGGATGGATGGCTGGCAGGTGGGATGGATGAATGGATGGATGGCTGGATGGATGGCTGGCTGGAGCGATGGATGGCTGGATGTATGGATGGCCGAATGGTTGGCTGGCTGGAGGGATGGATGGATGGATGGATGGCTGAATGGATGGCTGGATGGATGGCAGGATGGATGGATGGCTTGGTGGATGGCTGGCTGGATGGATGAATTGATGGATGGATGGCTTGATGGATGGCTGGATGGATGGATGGCTGGATGGATTGCAGGCTGAAGGGATGAATGGATGGATGGATGGCTGGATGGACGGCTGGATGGATGGATGGCTGGATGGATGGCTGGCTAGAGGGATGGATTGATGGATGGGTGGCTGGATGGGTAGCTGAATGGATGGCTGGATGGATGGTTGGCTGGTGGGATGGATGGATGGATGGATTGCTGGATGGAGGGATGGCTGGATGGTTGGCTGGCTGGAGGGATGGATGGATGGCTGGATGGATGGCTGGATGGAGGGATGGCTGGATGGATGGCTGGCTGAAGGGATGAATGGCTGGATGGATGGCTGGATGGATGGATGGATGGATGGATGGCTTAATGACTGGCTGGCTGGAGGGATGGATGGATGGATGGAAGGCTGGATGGATGGCTGGATGGATGGATGGCTGGATGTATGACTGGCTGGAGAGATGGATGAATGGTTGGATGGCTGGATGGATGGCTGTATGTAGGGATGGCTGGATGGATGGCTGGCTGGAGTGACGGATGGATGCATGGCTGGATGGATGGCTGTATGGAGGGATGGCTGGATGGAAGGCTGGCTGAATGGATGGATGGCTGGATGGATGGATGGATGGGCGGATGGATGGAGGGATGGTTGGATGGATGGCTGGCTGGAGGGATGGCTGGATGGATGGCTTGCTGGAGGGATGAATGGATGGATGGATGGCTGGATGGATGGCTGGATGGGTGGATGGCTGGATGAATGGTTGGCTGGAGGGATGGATGGATGGATGGATGGCTGGATGGATGGCTGGAGGGATGGATGGCGGGATGGATGACTCGCTGGCGGGATGGATGGATGGATGGATGGCTGGATGCCTGGATGGATGGCTGGATGGATGGATGGATGGATGGCTGGATGGAAGGATGGCTGGATGGATGGATAGCTGGATGGCTGGAAGGCTGGATGGATGGATGGCTGGATGGATGGCTGGATGGATGGATGGATGGATGGCTTGATGGATGGCTGGATGGAGGGATAGCTGGAGGGATGGATGGATGGCTGGATGGATGGCTGGCTGGAGGGATGGATTGATGGATAGATGGCTGGATGGATGGCTGGGTGGATGGATGGCTGGATGGATGGCTGGCTGGAGTGATGGATGGATGGATGGGTGGCTGGACGGAGGGATGGCTGGATGGTTGGCTGGCTGGAGGGATGGATGGATGGATGGCTGGATGGATGTCTGGATGGAGGGATGGCTGGATGGATGGATGGCTGGATGGATGGCTGGCAGGAGGGATGGATGGATGGATGGATGGCTGGATGGATGGCTGGCTGGAGCGATGGATGGCTGGATGTATGGATGGCCGAATGGTTGGCTGGCTGGAGGGATGGATGGATGGATGGATGGCTGAATGGATGGCTGGATGGATGGCAGGATGGATGGATGGCTGGATGGATGGCTGGCTGGATGGATGGATTGATGGATGGATGGCTTGATGGATGGCTGGATGGATGGATGGCTGGATGGATTGCAGGCTGAAGGGATGAATGGATGGATGGATGGCTGGATGGACGGCTGGATGGATGGATGGCTGGATGGATGGCTGGCTGGAGGGATGGATTGATGGATGGATGGCTGGATGGATAGCTGAATGGATGGCTGGATGGATGGTTGGCTGGTGGGATGGATGGATGGATGGATGGCTGGATGGAGGGATGGCTGGATGGTTGGCTGGCTGGTGGGATGGATGGATGGCTGGATGGATGGCTGGATGGAGGGATGGCTGGATGGATGGCTGGCTGAAGGGATGAATGGCTGGATGGATGGCTGGATGGATGGATGGATGGATGGCTGAATGACTGGCTGGCTGGAGGGATGGATGGATGGATGGATGGCTGGATGGATGGCTGGATGGATGGATGGCTGGATGTATGGCTGGCTGGAGAGATGGATGAATGGTTGGATGGCTGGATGGATGGCTGTATGTAGGGATGGCTGGATGGATGGCTGGCTGGAGTGACGGATGGATGCATGGCTGGATGGATGGCTGTATGGAGGGATGGCTGGATGGAAGGCTGGCTGAATGGATGGATGGCTGGATGGATGGATGGATGGACGGATGGATGGAGGGATGGCTGGGTGGATGGCTGGCTGGAGGGATGGATGAATGGATGGATGGCTGGATGGATGGATGGATGGAGGAATGGCTGGATGGATGGTTGACTGGAGGGATGGATGGATGGATGGATGGCTGAATGGTTGGCTGGATGGATGGATGGCTGGATGGCTGGAGGGATGGATGGATGGATGGCTGGCTGGATGAATGGCTGAATGGATGGATGGCTGGATGTATGTCTGGGTGGAGAGATGGATGGATGGATGGATGGCTGGATGGAAGAATGGATGGAAGAATGGCTGGATGGATGGCTGGCTAGAGGGATGGATGGATCGATGGATGGCTCGATGGATGGCTTAATGGATGGATGGCTGGATGAATGGCTGGCTGGAGGGATGGATGGATGGCTGGATGGATGGCTGGATGGACGAATGGTTGGATGGATGAATGGCTGGAGGGATGGATGGATGGATGGATGGCTGGATGGATTGCTGGATGGATGGATGGATGGACGGATGGCTGGATGGATGGCTGGCTGGAGGGATGGATGGATGGCTGGATGGATGGCTGGATGGATGGATGGCTGGATGGATGGCTTGCTGGAGGAATGGATGGATGGATGGATGGCCGGATGGATGGCTGGATGGATGAATGTTTGGATGGATGGCTGGCATGAGGGATGGATGGATGGATGGATGGCTGAATGGTTGGCTGGATGGATGGATGGCTGGATGGATGGCTGGCTGGAGGGATTGATGGATGGCTGGATGGACGGCTGGATGGATGGATGGCTGGATGGACGGCTGGCTGGAGGGATGGATGGATGGATGGATGGCTGGATGCAGGGATGGCTGGATGGTTGGCTGGCTGGAGGGATGGATGGATGGATGGATGGCTGGATGGATGTCTGGATGGAGGGATGGCTGGATGGATGGCTGGCTGGAGGGATGGATGGATGGATGGATGGCTGGGTAGATGGCTGGATGGATGGATGGCTTAATGACTGACTGCCTGGAGGGATGGATGGATTGATGGCTGGATGGATGGCTGGATCGATGGATGGCTGGATGTACGGCTGGCTGGAGGGATGGATGGATGGATGGATGGCTGGATGGATGGCTGGATAGAGGGATGGCTGGATGGATGGCTGGCTGGAGGGATGGATGGATGTATGGATGGCTGGATGGATGGCTGAATGCATGGATGGCTGGATGGATGGCTGGCTGGAGGGATGGATGGATGGATGGATGGCTGGATGAATGGCTGAATGGATGGATGGCTGGATGAATGGCTGGCTGGAGGGATGGATGGATGGATGGATGGATGGCTGGATGGATGGATGGATGGATGGCTGGATGGATGACTGGCTGGTGGGATGGATGGATGGATGGATGGCTGGATGGATGGCTGGATGGATGGATGGCTGGACGGATGGCTGGCTGGAGGGATGGATGGATGGATGGATGGCTGGATGGATGGCTGGATGGATGGATGCCCGGATGGATGGCTGGCTGGAGGGAAGGACGGATGGATGGATGGCTGGATGGATGGCTGGATGGATGGATGGCTGGATGGATGGCTGTCAGGAGGGATGGATGGATGGATGGATGGCTGGATGGATGGCTGGATGGATGGCTGGCTGGAGGGGTGGATGAATGGATGGCTGGATGGATAGCTGGCTGGAGGGATGGATTGAAGAATGGATGGCTGGATGGACATCTGGATGGATGGCTGGATGGATGGCTGGCTGGTGGGATGGATGGATGGATGGATTGCTGGATGGAGGGATGGCTGGATGAATGGCTGGCTGGAGGGATGGATGGATGGATGGATGGATGGCTGGATGGATGGCTGGATGGAGGGATGGCTGGATGGATGGCTGGCTGGAGGGATGGATGGCTGGATGGATGGCTGGATGGTTGGATGGTTTAATGGCTGGCTGGCTGGAGGGCTGGATGGATGGCTGGATGGATGGCTGGATGGATGGATGGCTGGATGTATGGCTGGCTGGAGAGATGGATGAATGGTTGGATGGCTGGATGGATGGCTGGATGGAGGGATGGCTGGATGGATGACTGGTTGGAGGGATGGATGGATGGATGGATGGATGGATGGCTGGATGGATGGATGGCTTGATGGATGGCTTGCTGGAGGGATGGATGGATGGATGGCTGGATGGATGGCTGGATGGATGGATGACTGAATGAAGGCTGGCTCGAGTGATGGATGGATTGATGGCTGGAAGGATGGCTTGATGGATGGATGGCTGGATGGATGACTGGCTGGAGGGATGGATGGATGGATGGATGGCTGGATGGATGGCTGGCTGGATGGATGGCTGGCTGGAGGGATGGATGGATGGCTGGATGGATGGATGGCCGAATGGATGGCTGGCTGAAGGGATGGATGGATGGATGGATGGCTGAAAGGATGGCTGGATGGATGGATGGCTGTATTGATGGCTGGCTGGAGGGATGGATGAATGGATGGATGGCTGGATGGATGGCTGGATGGCAGGATGACTGGATGGATGGCTGGCTGGGCGGGTGGATTGATGGATGGATGGCTGGATGGATGGCTGGATGGATGGATGGATGGATGGCTGGCTGGCTGGAGGTATGGATGGATGGATGAATGGCAGGATGGATGGCTGGATGGAGAGATGGATGAATGCATGGATGGCTGGATGGATGGCTGGATGGAGGGATGGCTGGATGGATGGCTGGCTGGAGGGATGGATGGATGGACGGATGGCTGGATGGCTGGCTGAATGGATGAATGGCTGGATGGATGGCTTGCTGGAGGGATGGATGGATGGATGGATGGATGGCTGGATGGATGGCTGGATGGATGGATGGCTGGATGAATGGCTGGCTGGATGGATGGCTGGATGGATGACTCGCTGGCGGGATGGATGGATGGATGGATGGCTGAATGGATGGCTGGATGGATGGATGCCTGGATGGATGGCTGGATGGATGGATGGATGGATGGATGGCTGGATGGATGGATGGCTGGATGGACGGATGGCTGGATGGCTGGAAGGCTGGATGGATGGATGGCTGGATGGATGGCTGGATGGATGGATGGATGGATGGATGGATGGCTGGATGGATGGCTGGATGGAGGGATAGCTGGAGGGATGGATGGATGGCTGGATGGATGGCTGGATGGATGGATGGCTGGATGGATTGCTGGCTGGAGGAATGGATGGATGGATGGATGGCAGGATGGATGGCAGGATGGATGGATGGCTGGATGGATGGCTGGCTGGAGGGATGGATGGATGGATGGATAGCTGAATGGATGGCTGGATGGATGGATGGCTGGATGGATGGCTGGCTGGAGGGATGGATGGAAGGATGGCTGGATGGACGGGTGGATTGATGGAGGGATGGATGGATGGCTGGCTGGAGGCATGGATTTATGGATGGATGGCTGGATGGATGGCTGGATGGATGGATGGCTGGATGGATGGCTGGCTGGAGGGATGGATGAATGGATGTGTGGCTGGATGGAGGGGTGGATGAATGGATGGCTGGATGGATAGCTGGCTGGAGGGATGGATTGAAGAATGGATGGCTGGATGGACAGCTGGATGGATGGCTGGATGGATGGCTGGCTGGTGGGATGGATGGATGGATGGATGGCTGGATGGAGGGATGGCTGGATGAATGGCTGGCTGGAGGGATGGATGGATGGATGGATGGATGGCTGGATGGATGGCTGGATGGAGGGATGGCTGGATGGATGGCTGGCTGGAGGGATGGATGGCTGGATGGATGGCTGGATGGTTGGATGGCTTAATGGCTGGCTGGCTGGAGGGCTGGATGGATGGCTGGATGGATGGCTGGATGGATGGATGGCTGGATGTATGGCTGGCTGGAGAGATGGATGAATGGTTGGATGGCTGGATGGATGGCTGGATGGAGGGATGGCTGGATGGATGACTGACTGGAGGGATGGATGGATGGATGGATGGATGGCTGGATGGATGGCTTGATGGATGGCTTGCTGGAGGGATGGATGGATGGATGGCTGGATGGATGGCTGGATGGATGGATGACTGAATGAAGGCTGGCTCGAGTGATGGATGGATTGATGGCTGGAAGGATGGCTTGATGGATGGATGGCTGGATGGATGGCTGGCTGGAGGGATGGATGAATGGATGTGTGGCTGGATGGATGGCTGGATGGATGGATGGCTGGATGGATGGCTGGCTGGAGGGATGGATGAATGGATGTGTGGCTGGATGGAGGGATGGTTGGAGGGTTGGCTGGCTGGAGGGATGGATGGATGGATGGCTGGATGGATGTCTGGATGGAGGGATGGCTGGATGGATGGCTGGCTGGAGGGATGGATGGATGGATGGATGGATGGCTGGATGGATGGCTGGATGGATGGATGGCTTAATGACTGGCTGGCCGGAGGTATGGATGGATGGATGGATGGCTGGATGGATGCCTGGATCGATGGATGGCTGGATATATGGCTGGCTGGAGGGATGGATGGATGGATGGATGGCTGGATGGATAGCTGGGTAGAGGGATGGCTGGATGGATGGCTGGCTGGAGGGATGGATGGATGGATGGCTGGATGGATGGCTGAATGGATGGATGGCTGGATGGATGGCTGGCTGGAGGGATGGATGGATGGATGGATGGCTGAATGGATGGATGGCTTGATGAATGGCTGGCTGGAGGATGGATGGATGGCTGGATGGCTGGATGGATGGCTGGATGGATGGATGGCTGGATGGATGGCTGGATGGATGACTGGCTGGAAGGATGGATGGATGAATGGATGGCTGGATGGATGGCTGGATGGATGGATGGCTGGGTGGATGGCTGGCTGGAGGGATGGATGGATGGATGAATGGCTGGATGGATGGCTGGATGGATGGATGCCTGGATGGATGGCTGGCTGGAGGGATGGATGGGTGGATGGATTGCTGGATGGATGGCTGGATGGATGGATGGCTGGATGGATGGCTGGCAGGAGGGATGGATGGATGGATGGCTGGATGGATGGCTGGATGGATGGCTGGCTGGAGCGATGGATGAATGGATGGCTGGATGGATGGATGGCCGAATGGTTGGCTGGCTGGAGGGATGGATGGATGGCTGAATGGATGGCTGGATGGCCGGATGGTTGGCTGGCTGGAGGGATGGATGGATGGATGGATGGCTGAATGGATGGCTGGATGGATGGCAGGATGGATGGATGGCTGGATGGATGGCTCGCTGGATGGATCGCTGGATGGATGGATGGCTGGATGGATGACAGGCTGAAGGGATGAATGGATGGATGGATGGTTGGATGGACGGCTGGTTGGACAGCTGGATAGATGGCTGGATGGATGGATGGCTGGATGGAGGGATGGCTGGATGGAGGGATAGCTGGAGGGATGGATGGATGGCTGGATGGATGGCAGGATGGATGGATGGCTGGATGGAAGGCCGAATGGATGGCTGGATGGATGGATGGCTGGATGGATGGCTGGCTGGAGGGATGGATGGGTGGATGGCTGGATGGACGGCTGGATGGATGGAGGGCTGGATGGATGGCTGTCTGGAGGGATGGATTGATGGATGGATGGCTGGATGGATGGCTGGATGGATGGGTAGCTGAATGGATGGCTGGCTGGAGGGATGGATGGATGGATGGGTGGCTGGATTGAGGGATGGCTGGATGGTTGGCTGGCTGGAGGGATGGATGGATGGATGGCTGGATGGATGTCTGGATGGAGGGATGGCTGGATGGATGGCTGGATGGATGGATGGCTTAATGACTGGCTGGCTGGAGGGATGGATGGATGGATGGATGGATGGCTGGTTGGACGGCTGGATCGATGGATGGCTGGATATATGGCTGGCTGGAGGGATGGATGGTTGGATGGATGGCTGGATGGATAGCTGGATAGAGGGATGGCAGGATGGATGGCTGGCTGGAGGGATGGATGGATGGATGGCTGGATGGATGGCTGAATGGATGGATGGCTGGATGGATGGCTGGCTGGAGGGATGGATGGATGGATGGATGGATGGCTGAATGGATGGATGGCTGGATGAATGGCAGGCTGGAGGATGGATGGATGGCTGGATGGCTGGATGAATGGGTGGATGGATGGATGGCTGGATGGATGGCTGGATGGATGACTGACTGGAGGGATGGATGGATGGATGGATGGCTGGATGGATGGCTGGATGGATGGATGGCTGGATGGATGGCTGGCTGGAGGGATGGATGGATGGCTGGATGGATGCTGGATGGATGGATGCCTGGATGGATGGCTGGCTGGAGGGATGGATGGGTGGATGGATGGCTGGATGGATGGCTGGATGGATGGATGGCTGGATGGATGGCTGGCAGGAGGGATGGATGGATGGATGGCTGGATGGATGCCTGGATGGATGGCTGGCTGGAGCGATGGATGAATGGATGGCTGGATGGATGGATGGCCGAATGGTTGGCTGGCTGGAGGGATGGATGGATGGATGGATGGCTGAATGGATGGCTGGATGGATGGCAGGATGGATGGATGGCTGGATGGATGGCTCGCTGGATGGATGGATTGATGGATGGATGGCTGGATGGATGGTTGGATGGTTGGCTGGCTAGAGGGATGGATGGATGAATGGATGGCTGGATGGATGGCTGGCTGGAGGGATGCATGGATGGATGGATGGCTGGATGGACGGCCGGTTTGGATGGATGGCTGGATGGATGGCTGGCTGTAGGGATGGATTGATGGATGAATGACTTGTTGGATGGCTGGATGGATGGTTTGCTGGATGGATGGCTGGCTGGAGGGTTGGATGGATGGGTGGATGGCTGGATGGAGGGATGGCTGGATGGTTGGCTGGCTGGATGGATGGATGGATGGATGGATGGATGGCTGGATGAATGCCTGGATGGAGGGATTGCTGGATGGATGGCTGGCTGGAGGGATGGATGGATGGCTGGATGGATGGCTGGATGGATGGATGGCTTAATGGCTGGCTGGCTGGAGGGATGGATGGCTGGATGGATGGCTGGATGGATGGATGGATGGATGGCTGGCCGGAGGTATGGATGGATGGATGATTGGCTGGATGGATGGCTGGATGGAGAGATGGATGAATGCATGGATGGCTGGATGGAGGGATGGCTGGATGGATGGCTTGCTGGAGGGATGGATGGATGGATGGTTGGCTGGATTGATGGCTGGATGGCTGGAAGGATGGGTTGCTGGAGCGATGGATGGATGGATGGATGGATGGCTGGATGGATGGCTGGATGGTTGGATGGCTGAATGGATGGCTGGATTGATGGATGGCTGGATGGATGGATGGCTGGAAGGATGGATGGATGGATGGGTGGCTGGAATGATGGCTGGATGGATGGCTGGCTGGAGGAATGGATTGATGGATGGATGGCTGGATGGATGGCTGGATGGAGGGATGGATTGATGGATGGATGGCTGGATGGATGGCTGGATGGATGGATGGCTGGATGGATGGCTGGCTGGAGGGATGGATGGAAGGCTGGATGGAGGGATGGCTGGATGGTTGGCTGGCTAGAGGGATGGATGGATGAATGGATGGCTGGATGGATGGCTGGCTGGAGGGATGCATGGATGGATGGATGGCTGGATGGACGGCCGGTTTGGATGGATGGCTGGATGGATGGCTGGCTGGAGGGATGGATTGATGGATGAATGACTTGTTGGATGGCTGGATGGATGGATTGCTGGATGGATGGCTGGCTGGAGGGTTGGATGGATGGGTGGATGGCTGGATGGAGGGATGGCTGGATGGTTGGCTGGCTGGATGGATGGATGGATGGATGGATGGCTGGATGAATGCCTGGATGGAGGGATTGCTGGATGGATGGCTGGCTGGAGGGATGGATGGATGGCTGGATGGATGGCTGGATGGATGGATGGCTTAATGGCTGGCTGGCTGGAGGGATGGATGGCTGGATGGATGGCTGGATGGATGGATGGATGGATGGATGGATGGATGGCTGGCCGGAGGTATGGATGGATGGATGATTGGCTGGATGGATGGCTGGATGGAGAGATGATGAATGCATGGATGGCTGGATGGAGGGATGGCTGGATGGATGGCTTGCTGGAGGGATGGATGGATGGATGGTTGGCTGGATTGATGGCTGGATGGCTGGATGGATGGCTTGCTGGAGGGATGGATGGATGGATGGATGGATGGCTGGATGGATGGCTGGATGGTTGGATGGCTGAATGGATGGCTGGATTGATGGATGGCTGGATGGATGGATGGCTGGAAGGATGGATGGATGGATGGGTGGCTGGAATGATGGCTGGATGGATGGCTGGCTGGAGGAATGGATTGATGGATGGATGGCTGGATGGATGGCTGGATGGAGGGATGGATTGATGGATGGATGGCTGGATGGATGGCTGGATGGATGGATGGCTGGATGGATGGCTGGCTGGAGGGATGGATGGAAGGCTGGATGGAGGGATGGATGGATGGATGGCTGGATGGATGGCTGGATGGATGAATGGCTGGATGGATGGCTGGCTGGAGGAATGGGTGGATGGATGAATGGCTGGATGGATGGCTGGATGGATGGATGGCTGGATGGATGGCTGAATGGATAGCTGGATGGACGGATAGCTGGACAGATAGCTGGCTGGAGGGATGGATGGATGGATGGATGGCTGGATGGATGGCTGGATAGATGGATGGCTGGATGGTTGGCTGGCTGGAGGGATGGATTGATGGATGAATGGCTGGATGGGTTGCTGGATGGATGGATGGCTGGATGGATGGCTGGCTGGATGGATGGCTGGATGAATGAATGGCTGGATGGATGGCTGGCTGGAGGAATGGGTGGATGGATGAATGGCTGGATGGATGGCTGGATGGATGGATGGCTGGATGTATGGCTGAATGGATAGCTGGATGGACGGATAGCTGGACAGATAGCTGGCTGGAGGGATGGATGGATGGATGGATGGCTGGATGGATGGCTGGATAGATGGATGGCTGGATGGATGGCTGGCTGGAGGGATGGATTGATGGATGAATGGCTGGATGGGTTGCTGGATGGATGGATGGCTGGATGGATGGCTGGCTGGAGGGATGGATGGATGGATGGATGGCTGGATGGAGGGATGGCTGGATGGTTGGCTGGCTGGAAGGCTGGAAGGTTGGATGGCTGGATGGATGGCTGGCTGGAGGGATGGATGGATGGATGTCTCGATGGATGGCTGGATGGATGGATGGCTGGATGGATGGCTGGCTGGAGGAATGGATGGATGGATGGATGGCTGGATTGATGGCTGGATAGATGGATGGCTGGATGGATGGCTGAATGGATGGCTGGATGGATGGATGGCTGGATGGATAGCTGGCTGGAGGGATGGATGGATGGATGGTTGGATGGACGGCTGGCTGGATGGATGGCTGGATGGATGGCTGGCTGGAGGGATGGATTGATGGATGGATGGCTGGATGGATGGCTGGATGGATGGATGGCTGGATGGATGGCTGGCTGGAGGGATGGATGGATGGCTGGATGGAGGGATGGCTGGATGTAGGGTTGGCTGGATGGTTGGGTGGCTGGAGGGATGGATGGATGGATGGATGGCTGGATGGATTGCTGGCTGGAGGGATGGATGGGTGGCTGGTTGGACGGCTGGATGGATGGATGGCTGGATGGATGGCTGGCTGGAGGGATGGATTGATGGATGGATGGCTGGATGGATGGCTGGATGGATGGATGGCTGGATGGATGGCTGGCTGGAGGGATGGATGGTTGGATGGCTGGATGGAGGTGTGGCTGGATGGTTGGCTGGCTGGAGGGATGGATGGATGGATGGATGGATGGCTGGCTGGAGGGATGCATGGATGGATGGATGGCTGGATGGAAGGCTGGTTTGTATGATGGCTGGATGGACGGCTGGCTGGAGGGATGGATTGATGGATGGATGGCTGGATGGATGGCTGGATGGATGGATGGCTGGGTGGATGGCTGGCTGGAGGGATGGATTGATGGGTGGATGGCTGGATGGAGGGATGGCTGGATGGTTGGCTGGCTGGATGGATGGATGGATGGATGGATGGCTGGATGGATGGCTGAATGGATGGCTGGATGGATTGATGGCTGGAAAGATAGCTGGCTGGAGGGATGGATGGATGGATTGATGGCTGGATGGATGGCCGGATGGATGGATGGCTGGATTGATGGCTGGTTGGATGGAAGGCTGGATGGATGGATGGCTGGATGGATGGCTGGCTGGAGGGATGAATTGATTGATGGATGGCTGGATGGATGGCTGGATGAATGGATGGCTGGATGGATTGCTGGCTGGAGGGATGGATGGATGGCTGGATGGAGGGATGGCTGGATGCAGGGTTGGCTAGATGGTTGGCTGGCTGGAGGGATGGATGGATGGCTGGATGGATGGCTGGCTGGAGGGATGGATGGATGGCTGGATGGACGGCTGGATGGATGGATGGCTGGATGGATGGCTGGCTGGAGGGATGGATTGATGGATGGAAGGTTGGATGGATGGCTGGATGTACGGATGGCTGGATGGATGGCTGGCTGCAGGGATGGATGGATGGATGGCTGGATGGAGGGATGGCTGGATGGTTGGCTGGCTAGAGGGATGGATGGATGAATGGATGGCTGGATGGATGGCTGGCTGGAGGGATGCATGGATGGATGGATGGCTGGATGGACGGCCGGTTTGGATGGATGGCTGGATGGATGGCTGGCTGGAGGGATGGATTGATGGATGGATGACTGGTTGGATGGCTGGATGGATGGATTGCTGGATGGATGGCTGGCTGGAGGGTTGGATGGATGGGTGGATGGCTGGATGGAGCGATGGCTGGAAGGATGGATGGATGGATGGGTGGCTGGAATGATGGCTGGATGGATGGCTGGCTGGAGGAATGGATTGATGGATGGATGGCTGGATGGATGGCTGGATGGAGGGATGGATTGATGGATGGATGGCTGGATGGATGGCTGGATGGATGGATGGCTGGATGGATGGCTGTCTGGAGGGATGGATGGAAGGCTGGATGGAGGGATGGATGGATGGATGGCTGGATGGATGGCTGGATGGATGAATGGCTGGATGGATGGCTGGCTGGAGGAATGGGTGGATGGATGAATGGCTGGATGGATGGCTGGATGGATGGATGGCTGGATGGATGGCTGAATGGATAGCTGGATGGACGGATAGCTGGACAGATAGCTGGCTGGAGGGATGGATGGATGGATGGCTGGATGGATGGCTGGATAGATGGATGGCTGGATGGATGGCTGGCTGGAGGGATGGATTGATGGATGAATGGCTGGATGGGTTGCTGGATGGATGGATGGCTGGATGGATGGCTGGCTGGATGGATGGCTGGATGAATGAATGGCTGGATGGATGGCTGGCTGGAGGAATGGGTGGATGGATGAATGGCTGGATGGATGGCTGGATGGATGGATGGCTGGATGTATGGCTGAATGGATAGCTGGATGGACGGATAGCTGGACAGATAGCTGGCTGGAGGGATGGATGGATGGATGGATGGCTGGATGGATGGCTGGATAGATGGATGGCTGGATGGATGGCTGGCTGGAGGGATGGATTGATGGATGAATGGCTGGATGGGTTGCTGGATGGATGGATGGCTGGATGGATGGCTGGCTGGAGGGATGGATGGATGGCTGGATGGAGGGATGGCTGGATGGTAGGCTGGCTGGAAGGCTGGAAGGTTGGATGGCTGGATGGATGGCTGGCTGGAGGGATGGATGGATGGATGTCTCGATGGATGGCTGGATGGATGGATGGCTGGATGGATGGCTGGCTGGAGGAATGGATGGATGGATGGATGGCTGGATTGATGGCTGGATAGATGGATGGCTGGATGGATGGCTGAATGGATGGCTGGATGGATGGATGGCTGGATGGATAGCTGGCTGGAGGGATGGATGGATGGATGGTTGGATGGACGGCTGGATGGATGGATGGCTGGATGGATGGCTGGCTGGAGGAATGGATTGATGGATGGATGGCTGGATGGATGGCTGGATGGATGGATGGCTGGATGGATGGCTGGCTGGAGGGATGGATGGATGGCTGGATGGAGGGATGGCTGGATGTAGGTTTGGCTGGATGGTTGGGTGGCTGGAGGGATGGATGGATGGATGGATGGCTGGATGGATTGCTGGCTGGAGGGATGGATGGGTGGCTGGTTGGACGGCTGGATGGATGGATGGCTGGATGGATGGCTGGCTGGAGGGATGGATTGATGGATGGATGGCTGGATGGATGGCTGGATGGATGGATGGCTGGATGGATGGCTGGCTGGAGGGATGGATGGTTGGATGGCTGGATGGAGGTGTGGCTGGATGGTTGGCTGGCTGGAGGGATGGATGGATGGATGGATGGATGGCTGGCTGGAGGGATGCATGGATGGATGGATGGCTGGATGGAAGGCTGGTTTGGATGATGGCTGGATGGACGGCTGGCTGGAGGGATGGATTGATGGATGGATGGCTGGATGGATGGCTGGATGGATGGATGGCTGGGTGGATGGCTGGCTGGAGGGATGGATTGATGGGTGGATGGCTGGATGGAGGGATGGCTGGATGGTTGGCTGGCTGGATGGATGGATGGATGAATGGATGGCTGGATGGATGGCTGAATGGATGGCTGGATGGATGGATGGCTGGAAAGATAGCTGGCTGGAGGGATGGATGGATGGATTGATGGCTGGATGGATGGCTGGATGGATGGATGGCTGGATTGATGGCTGGTTGGATGGAAGGCTGGATGGATGGATGGCTGGATGGATGGCTGGCTGGAGGGATGGATTGATTGATGGATGGCTGGATGGATGGCTGGATGAATGGATGGCTGGATGGATTGCTGGCTGGAGGGATGGATGGATGGCTGGATGGAGGGATGGCTGGATGCAGGGTTGGCTAGATGGTTGGCTGGCTGGAGGGATGGATGGATGGCTGGATGGATTGCTGGCTGGAGGGATGGATGGATGGCTGGATGGTCGGCTGCATGGATGGATGGCTGGATGGATGGCTGGCTGGAGGGATGGATTGATGGATGGAAGGTTGGATGGATGGCTGGATGTATGGATGGCTGGATGGATGGCTGGCTGGAGGGATGGATGTATGGATGGCTGGATGGAGGGATGGCTGGATGGATGGCTGGCTGGAGGGATGCATGGATGGATGGATGGCTGGATGGACGGCCGGTTTGGATGGATGGCTGGATGGATGGCTGGCTGGAGGGATGGATTGATGGATGGATGACTGGTTGGATGGCTGGATGGATGGATTGCTGGATGGATGGCTGGCTGGAGGGTTGGATGGATGGGTGGATGGCTGGATGGAGCGATGGCTGGATGGTTGGCTGGCTGGATGGATGGATTGATGGATGGCTGGATGAATGCCTGGATGGAGGGATTGCTGGATGGATGGCTGGCTGGAGGGATGGATGGATGGCTGGATGGATGGCTGGATGGATGGATGGCTTAATGGCTGGCTGGCTGGAGGGATGGATGGCTGGATGGATGGCTGGATGGATGGATGGATGGATGAATGGATGGCTGGCCGGAGGTATGGATGGATGGATGATTGGCTGGATGGATGGCTGGATGGAGAGATGGATGAATGCATGGATGGCTGGATGGAGGGATGGCTGGATGGATGGCTTGCTGGAGGGATGGATGGATGGATGGTTGGCTGGATTGATGGCTGGATGGTTGGATGGATGGCTTGCTGGAGGGATGGATGGATGGATGGATGGATGGCTGGATGGATGGCTGGATGGATGGATGGCTGGGTGAATGGCTGGCTGGAGGGATTGATGGATGGCTGGATGGACGGCTGGATGGATGGATGGCTGGATGGATGGCTGGCTGGAGGAATGGATGGATGGATGGATGTCTGGATGGATGGCTGGATGGATGGATGGCTGAATGGATGGCTGGATTGATGGATGGCCGGATGGATGGATGGCTGGAGGGATGGATGGATGGATGGGTGGCTGGAATGATGGCTGGATGGATGGCTGGCTGGAGGAATGGATTGATGGATGGATGTCTGGATGGATGGCTGGATGGAGGGATGGATTGATGGATGGATGGCTGGATGGATGGCTGGATGGATGGATGGCTGGATGGATGGCTGGCTGGAGGGATGGATGGATGGCTGGATGGAGGGATGGAGGGATGGATGGCTGGATGGATGGCTGGATGGAGGAATGGCTGGATGGATGGCTGGCTGTAGGAATGGGTGGATGGATGAATGGCTGGATGGATGGCTGGTTGGACGGATGGCTGGATGGATGGCTGAATGGATAGCTGGATGGACGGATAGCTGGACAGATAGCTGGCTGGAGGGATGGATGGATGGATGGATGGCTGGATGGATGGCTGGATAGATGGATGGCTGGATGGATGGCTGGCTGGAGGGATGGATTGATGGATGAATGGCTGGATGGGTTGCTGGATGGATGGATGGCTGGATGGATGGCTGGCTGGAGGGATGGATGGATGGATGGATGGCTGGATGGAGGGATGGCTGGATGGTTGGCTGGCTGGAAGGCTGGACGGTTGGATGGCTGGATGGATGGCTGGCTGGAGGGATGGATGGATGGATGTCTCGGTGGATGTCTGGATGGATGGATGGCTGGATGGATGGCTGGCTGGAGGAATGGATGGATGGATGGATGGCTGGATTGATGGCTGGATAGATGGATGGCTGGATGGATGGCTGGATGGATTGCTGGCTGGAGGGATGGATGGATGGATGGATGGTTGGATGGACGGCTGGATGGATGGATGGCTGGATGGATGGCTGGCTGGAGGGATGGATTGATGGATGGATGGCTGGATGGATGGCTGGATGGATGGATGGCTGGATGGATGGTTAGCTGGAGGGATGGATGGATGGCTGGATGGAGGGATGGCTGGATGTAGGGTTGGCTGGATGGTTGGGTGGCTGGAGGGATGTATGGATGGATGGATGGCTGGATGGATTGCTGGCTGGAGGGATGGATGGGTGGCTGGTTGGACGGCTGGATGGATGGATGTCTGGATGGATGGCTGGCTGGAGGGATGGATTGATGGATGGATGGCTGGATGGATGGCTGGATGGATGGATGGCTGGATGGATGGCTGGCTGGAGGGATGGATGGTTGGATGGCTGGATGGAGGTGTGGCTGGATGGTTGGCTGGCTGGAGGGATGGATGGATAGATGGCTGGCTGGAGGGATGCATGGATGGATGGATGGCTGGATGGACGGCTGGTTTGGATGGATGGCTGGATGGACGGCTGGCTGGAGGGATGGATTGATTGATGGATGGCTGGATGGATGGCTGGATGGATGGATGGCTGGGTGGATGGCTGGCTGGAGGGATGGATTGATGGGTGGATTTCTGGATGGAGGGATGGCTGGATGGTTGGCTGGCTGGATGGATGGATGGATGGATGGATGGCTGGATGGATGGTTGAATGGATGGCTGGATGGATGGATGGCTGGAAAGATAGCTGGCTGGAGGGATGGATGGATGGATGGATGGCTGGATGGATGGCTGGATGGATGGGTGGATGGATGGATGGCTGGCTGGAGGGATGGATTGATGGATGGATGGCTGGATGGGTTGCTGGATGGATGGATGGCTGGATGGATGGCTGGCTGGAGGGATGGATGGATGGATGGATGGCTGGATGGAGGGATGGCTGGATGGTTGTCTGGCTGGTTGGCTGGACGGTTGGATGGCTGGATGGCTGGCTGGCTGGAGGGATGGATGGATGGATGGCTGGAAGGATGGCTGGATGAATGGATGGCTGGATGGATGGCTGGCTGGAGGAATGGATGGATGGATGGATGGCTGGATTGATGGCTGGATGGATGGATGGCTGGATGGATGGCTGAATGGATAGCTGGATGGACGGATAGCTGGACAGATAGCTGGCTGGAGGGATGGATGGATGGATGGCTGGATGGATGGCTGGATAGATGGATGGCTGGATGGATGGCTGGCTGGAGGGATGGATTGATGGATGAATGGCTGGATGGGTTGCTGGATGGATGGATGGCTGGATGGATGGCTGGCTGGATGGATGGCTGGATGAATGAATGGCTGGATGGATGGCTGGCTGGAGGAATGGGTGGATGGATGAATGGCTGGATGGATGGCTGGATGGATGGATGGCTGGATGTATGGCTGAATGGATAGCTGGATGGACGGATAGCTGGACAGATAGCTGGCTGGAGGGATGGATGGATGGATGGATGGCTGGATGGATGGCTGGATAGATGGATGGCTGGATGGATGGCTGGCTGGAGGGATGGATTGATGGATGAATGGCTGGATGGGTTGCTGGATGGATGGATGGCTGGATGGATGGCTGGCTGGAGGGATGGATGGATGGATGGATGGCTGGATGGAGGGATGGCTGGATGGTAGGCTGGCTGGAAGGCTGGAAGGTTGGATGGCTGGATGGATGGCTGGCTGGAGGGATGGATGGATGGTTGGCTGGCTGGAGGGATGGATGGATGGATGGCTGGCTGGAGGGATGCATGGATGGATGGATGGCTGGATGGAAGGCTGGTTTGGATGATGGCTGGATGGACGGCGGGCTGGAGGGATGGATTGATGGATGGATGGCTGGATGGATGGCTGGATGGATGGATGGCTGGGTGGATGGCTGGCTGGAGGGATGGATTGATGGGTGGATGGCTGGATGGAGGGATGGCTGGATGGTTCGCTGGCTGGATGGATGGATGGATGAATGGATGGCTGGATGGATGGCTGAATGGATGTCTGGATGGATGGATGGCTGGAAAGATAGCTGGCTGGAGGGATGGATGGATGGATTGATGGCTGGATGGATGGATGGATGGCTGGATTGATGGCTGGTTGGATGGAAGGCTGGATGGATGGATGGCTGGATGGATGGCTGGCTGGAGGGATGGATTGATTGATGGATGGCTGGATGGATGGCTGGATGAATGGATGGCTGGATGGATTGCTGGCTGGAGGGATGGATGGATGGCTGGATGGAGGGATGGCTGGATGCAGGGTTGGCTAGATGGTTGGCTGGCTGGAGGGATGGATGGATGGCTGGATGGATTGCTGGCTGGTGGGATGGATGGATGGCTGGATGGTCGGCTGCATGGATGGATGGCTGGATGGATGGCTGGCTGGAGGGATGGATTGATGGATGGAAGGTTGGATGGATGGCTGGATGTATGGATGGCTGGATGGATGGCTGGCTGGAGGGATGGATGGATGGATGGCTGGATGGAGGGATGGCTGGATGGATGGCTGGCTGGAGGGATGCATGGATGGATGGATGGCTGGATGGACGGCCGGTTTGGATGGATGGCTGGATGGATGGCTGGCTGGAGGGATGGATTGATGGATGGATGACTGGTTGGATGGCTGGATGGATGGATTGCTGGATGGATGGCTGGCTGGAGGGTTGGATGGATGGGTGGATGGCTGGATGGAGCGATGGCTGGATGGTTGGCTGGCTGGATGGATGGATTGATGGATGGCTGGATGAATGCCTGGATGGAGGGATTGCTGGATGGATGGCTGGCTGGAGGGATGGATGGATGGCTGGATGGATGGCTGGATGGATGGATGGCTTAATGGCTGGCTGGCTGGAGGGATGGATGGCTGGATGGATGGCTGGATGGATGGATGGATGGATGGATGGATGGCTGGCCGGAGGTATGGATGGATGGATGATTGGCTGGATGGATGGCTGGATGGAGAGATGGATGAATGCATGGATGGCTGGATGGAGGGATGGCTGGATGGATGGCTTGCTGGAGGGATGGATGGATGGATGGTTGGCTGGATTGATGGCTGGATGGCTGGATGGATGGCTTGCTGGAGGGATGGATGGATGGATGGATGGATGGCTGGATGGATGGCTGGATGGATGGATGGCTGGGTGAATGGCTGGCTGGAGGGATGGATGGATGGCTGGATGGACGGCTGGATGGATGGATGGCTGGATGGATGGCTGGCTGGAGGGATGCATGGATGGATGGATGGCTGGATGGACGGCCGGTTTGGATGGATGGCTGGATGGATGGCTGGCTGGAGGGATGGATTGATGGATGGATGACTGGTTGGATGGCTGGATGGATGGATTGCTGGATGGATGGCTGGCTGGAGGGTTGGATGGATGGGTGGATGGCTGGATGGAGCGATGGCTGGATGGTTGGCTGGCTGGATGGATGGATTGATGGATGGCTGGATGAATGCCTGGATGGAGGGATTGCTGGATGGATGGCTGGCTGGAGGGATGGATGGATGGCTGGATGGATGGCTGGATGGATGGATGGCTTAATGGCTGGCTGGCTGGAGGGATGGATGGCTGGATGGATGGCTGGATGGATGGATGGATGGATGGATGGATGGCTGTCCGGAGGTATGGATGGATGGATGATTGGCTGGATGGATGGCTGGATGGAGAGATGGATGAATGCATGGATGGCTGGATGGAGGGATGGCTGGATGGATGGCTTGCTGGAGGGATGGATGGATGGATGGTTGGCTGGATTGATGGCTGGATGGCTGGATGGATGGCTTGCTGGAGGGATGGATGGATGGATGGATGGATGGCTGGATGGATGGCTGGATGGATGGATGGCTGGGTGAATGGCTGGCTGGAGGGATGGATGGATGGCTGGATGGACGGCTGGATGGATGGATGGCTGGATGGATGGCTGGCTGGAGGAATGGATGGATGGATGGATGTCTGGATGGATGGCCGGATGGATGGATGGCTGGAGGGATGGATGGATGGATGGGTGGCTGGAATGATGGCTGGATGGATGGCTGGCTGGAGGAATGGATTGTGGATGGATGGCTGGATGGATGGCTGGATGGAGGGATGGATTGATGGATGGATGGCTGGATGGATGGCTGGATGGATGGATGGCTGGATGGATGGCTGGCTGGAGGGATGGATGGATGGCTGGATGGAGGGATGGAGGGATGGATGGCTGGATGGATGGCTGGATGAAGGAATGGCTGGATGGATGGCTGGCTGTAGGAATGGGTGGATGGATGAATGGCTGGATGGATGGCTGGTTGGACGGATGGCTGGATGGATGGCTGAATGGATAGCTGGATGGACGGATAGCTGGACAGATAGCTGGCTGGAGGGATGGATGGATGGATGGATGGCTGGATGGATGGCTGGATAGATGGATGGCTGGATGGATGGCTGGCTGGAGGGATGGATTGATGGATGAATGGCTGGATGGGTTGCTGGATGGATGGATGGCTGGATGGATGGCTGGCTGGAGGGATGGATGGATGGATGGATGGCTGGATGGAGGGATGGCTGGATGGTTGGCTGGCTGGAAGGCTGGACGGTTGGATGGCTGGATGGATGGCTGGCTGGAGGGATGGATGGATGGATGTCTCGGTGGATGTCTGGATGGATGGATGGCTGGATGGATGGCTGGCTGGAGGAATGGATGGATGGATGGATGGCTGGATTGATGGCTGGATAGATGGATGGCTGGATGGATGGCTGGATGGATTGCTGGCTGGAGGGATGGATAGATGGATGGATGGTTGGATGGACGGCTGGATGGATGGATGGCTGGATGGATGGCTGGCTGGAGGGATGGATTGATGGATGGATGGCTGGATGGATGGCTGGATGGATGGATGGCTGGATGGATGGTTAGCTGGAGGGATGGATGGATGGCTGGATGGAGGGATGGCTGGATGTAGGGTTGGCTGGATGGTTGGGTGGCTGGAGCGATGTATGGATGGATGGATGGCTGGATGGATTGCTGGCTGGAGGGATGGATGGGTGGCTGGTTGGACGGCTGGATGGATGGATGTCTGGATGGATGGCTGGCTGGAGGGATGGATTGATGGATGGATGGCTGGATGGATGGCTGGATGGATGGATGGCTGGATGGATGGCTGGCTGGAGGGATGGATGGTTGGATGGCTGGATGGAGGTGTGGCTGGATGGTTGGCTGGCTGGAGGGATGGATGGATAGATGGCTGGCTGGAGGGATGCATGGATGGATGGATGGCTGGATGGACGGCTGGTTTGGATGGATGGCTGGATGGACGGCTGGCTGGAGGGATGGATTGATTGATGGATGGCTGGATGGATGGCTGGATGGATGGATGGCTGGGTGGATGGCTGGCTGGAGGGATGGATTGATGGGTGGATTTCTGGATGGAGGGATGGCTGGATGGTTGGCTGGCTGGGTGGATGGATGGATGGATGGATGGCTGGATGGATGGTTGAATGGATGGCTGGATGGATGGATGGCTGGAAAGATAGCTGGCTGGAGGGATGGATGGATGGATGGACGGCTGGATGGATGGCTGGATGGATGGGTGGATGGATGGATGGCTGGCTGGAGGGATGGATTGATGGATGGATGGCTGGATGGGTTGCTGGATGGATGGATGGCTGGATGGATGGCTGGCTGGAGGGATGGATGGATGGATGGATGGCTGGATGGAGGGATGGCTGGATGGTTGTCTGGCTGGTTGGCTGGACGGTTGGATGGCTGGATGGCTGGCTGGCTGGAGGGATGGATGGATGGATGGCTGGAAGGATGGCTGGATGAATGGATGGCTGGATGGATGGCTGGCTGGAGGAATGGATGGATGGATGGATGGCTGGATTGATGGCTGGATGGATGGATGGCTGGATGGATGGCTGAATGGATAGCTGGATGGACGGATAGCTGGACAGATAGCTGGCTGGAGGGATGGATGGATGGATGGATGGCTGGATGGATGGCTGGATAGATGGATGGCTGGATGGATGGCTGGCTGGAGGGATGGATTGATGGATGAATGGCTGGATGGGTTGCTGGATGGATGGATGGCTGGATGGATGGCTGGCTGGAGGGATGGATGGATGGATGGATGGCTGGATGGAGGGATGGCTGGATGGTTGGCTGGCTGGAAGGCTGGACGGTTGGATGGCTGGATGGATGGCTGACTGGAGGGATGGATGGATGGATGTCTCGGTGGATGTCTGGATGGATGGATGGCTGGATGGATGGCTGGCTGGAGGAATGGATGGATGGATGGATGGCTGGATTGATGGCTGGATAGATGGATGGCTGGATGGATGGCTGGATGGATTGCTGGCTGGAGGGATGGATGGATGGATGGATGGTTGGATGGACGGCTGGATGGATGGATGGCTGGATGGATGGCTGGCTGGAGGGATGGATTGATGGATGGATGGCTGGATGGATGGCTGGATGGATGGATGGCTGGATGGATGGTTGGCTGGAGGGATGGATGGATGGCTGGATGGAGGGATGGCTGGATGTAGGGTTGGCTGGATGGTTGGGTGGCTGGAGGGATGTATGGATGGATGGATGGCTGGATGGATTGCTGGCTGGAGGGATGGATGGGTGGCTGGTTGGACGGCTGGATGGATGGATGTCTGGATGGATGGCTGGCTGGAGGGATGGATTGATGGATGGATGGCTGGATGGATGGCTGGATGGATGGATGGCTGGATGGATGGCTGGCTGGAGGGATGGATGGTTGGATGGCTGGATGGAGGTGTGGCTGGATGGTTGGCTGGCTGGAGGGATGGATGGATAGATGGCTGGCTGGAGGGATGCATGGATGGATGGATGGCTGGATGGACGGCTGGTTTGGATGGATGGCTGGATGGACGGCTGGCTGGAGGGATGGATTGATTGATGGATGGCTGGATGGATGGCTGGATGGATGGATGGCTGGGTGGATGGCTGGCTGGAGGGATGGATTGATGGGTGGATGGCTGGATGGAGGGATGGCTGGATGGTTGGCTGGCTGGATGGATGGATGGATGGATGGATGGCTGGATGGATGGTTGAATGGATGGCTGGATGGATGGATGGCTTGAAAGATAGCTGGCTGGAGGGATGGATGGATGGATGGATGGCTGGATGGATGGCTGGATGGATGGCTGAATGGATAGCTGGATGGACGGATAGCTGGACAGATAGCTGGCTGGAGGGATGGATGGATGGATGGATGGCTGGATGGATGGCTGGATAGATGGATGGCTGGATGGATGGCTGGCTGGAGGGATGGATTGATGGATGAATGGCTGGATGGGTTGCTGGATGGATGGATGGCTGGATGATGGCTGGCTGGAGGGATGGATGGATGGATGGATGGCTGGATGGAGGGATGGCTGGATGGTTGGCTGGCTGGAAGGCTGGACGGTTGGATGGCTGGATGGATGGCTGGCTGGAGGGATGGATGGATGGATGTCTCGGTGGATGTCTGGATGGATGGATGGCTGGATGGATGGCTGGCTGGAGGAATGGATGGATGGATGGATGGCTGGATTGATGGCTGGATAGATGGATGGCTGGATGGATGGCTGGATGGATTGCTGGCTGGAGGGATGGATGGATGGATGGATGGTTGGATGGACGGCTGGATGGATGGATGGCTGGATGGATGGCTGGCTGGAGGGATGGATTGATGGATGGATGGCTGGATGGATGGCTGGATGGATGGATGGCTGGATGGATGGTTGGCTGGAGGGATGGATGGATGGCTGGATGGAGGGATGGCTGGATGTAGGGTTGGCTGGATGGTTGGGTGGCTGGAGGGATGTATGGATGGATGGATGGCTGGATGGATTGCTGGCTGGAGGGATGGATGGGTGGCTGGTTGGACGGCTGGATGGATGGATGTCTGGATGGATGGCTGGCTGGAGGGATGGATTGATGGATGGATGGCTGGATGGATGGCTGGATGGATGGATGGCTGGATGGATGGCTGGCTGGAGGGATGGATGGTTGGATGGCTGGATGGAGGTGTGTCTGGATGGTTGGCTGGCTGGAGGGATGGATGGATAGATGGCTGGCTGGAGGGATGCATGGATGGATGGATGGCTGGATGGACGGCTGGTTTGGATGGATGGCTGGATGGACGGCTGGCTGGAGGGATGGATTGATTGATGGATGGCTGGATGGATGGCTGGATGGATGGATGGCTGGGTGGATGGCTGGCTGGAGGGATGGATTGATGGGTGGATGGCTGGATGGAGGGATGGCTGGATGGTTGGCTGGCTGGATGGATGGATGGATGGATGGATGGCTGGATGGATGGTTGAATGGATGGCTGGATGGATGGATGGCTGGAAAGATAGCTGGCTGGAGGGATGGATGGATGGATGGATGGCTGGATGGATGGCTGGATGGATGGGTGGATGGATGGATGGCTGGCTGGAGGGATGGATTGATGGATGGATGGCTGGATGGGTTGCTGGATGGATGGATGGCTGGATGGATGGCTGGCTGGAGGGATGGATGGATGGATGGATGGCTGGATGGAGGGATGGCTGGATGGTTGTCTGGCTGGTTGGCTGGACGGTTGGATGGCTGGATGGCTGGCTGGCTGGAGGGATGGATGGATGGATGGCTGGAAGGATGGCTGGATGAATGGATGGCTGGATGGATGGCTGGCTGGAGGAATGGATGGATGGATGGATGGCTGGATTGATGGCTGGATGGATGGATGGCTGGATGGATGGCTGAATGGATAGCTGGATGGACGGATAGCTGGACAGATAGCTGGCTGGAGGGATGGATGGATGGATGGATGGCTGGATGGATGGCTGGATAGATGGATGGCTGGATGGATGGCTGGCTGGAGGGATGGATTGATGGATGAATGGCTGGATGGGTTGCTGGATGGATGGATGGCTGGATGGATGGCTGGCTGGAGGGATGGATGGATGGATGGCTGGATGGAGGGATGGCTGGATGGTTGGCTGGCTGGTAGGCTGGACGGTTGGATGGCTGGATGGATGGCTGGCTGGAGGGATGGATGGATGGATGTCTCGGTGGATGTCTGGATGGATGGATGGCTGGATGGATGGCTGGCTGGAGGAATGGATGGATGGATGGATGGCTGGATTGATGGCTGGATAGATGGATGGCTGGATGGATGGCTGGATGGATTGCTGGCTGGAGGGATGGATGGATGGATGGATGGTTGGATGGACGGCTGGATGGATGGATGGCTGGATGGATGGCTGGCTGGAGGGATGGATTGATGGATGGATGGCTGGATGGATGGCTGGATGGATGGATGGCTGCATGGATGGTTGGCTGGAGGGATGGATGGATGGCTGGATGGAGGGATGGCTGGATGTAGGGTTGGCTGGATGGTTGGGTGGCTGGAGGGATGTATGGATGGCTGGATGGATTGCTGGCTGGAGGGATGGATGGGTGGCTGGTTGGACGGCTGGATGGATGGATGTCTGGATGGATGGCTGGCTGGAGGGATGGATTGATGGATGGATGGCTGGATGGATGGCTGGATGGATGGATGGCTGGATGGATGGCTGGCTGGAGGGATGGATGGTTGGATGGCTGGATGGAGGTGTGGCTGGATGGTTGGCTGGCTGGAGGGATGGATGGATAGATGGCTGGCTGGAGGGATGCATGGATGGATGGATGGCTGGATGGACGGCTGGTTTGGATGGATGGCTGGATGGACGGCTGGCTGGAGGGATGGATTGATTGATGGATGGCTGGATGGATGGCTGGATGGATGGATGGCTGGGATGATGGCTGGCTGGAGGGATGGATTGATGGGTGGATGGCTGGATGGAGGGATGGCTGGATGGTTGGCTGGCTGGATGGATGGATGGATGGATGGATGGCTGGATGGATGGTTGAATGGATGGCTGGATGGATGGATGGCTGGAAAGATAGCTGGCTGGAGGGATGGATGGATGGATGGATGGCTGGATGGATGGCTGGATGGATGGGTGGATGGATGGATGGCTGGCTGGAGGGATGGATTGATGGATGGATGGCTGGATGGGTTGCTGGATGGATGGATGGCTGGATGGATGGCTGGCTGGAGGGATGGATTGATGGATGGATGGCTGGATGGGTTGCTGGATGGATGGATGGCTGGATGGATGGCTGGCTGGAGGGATGGATGGATGGATGGATGGCTGGATGGAGGGATGGCTGGATGGTTGTCTGGCTGGTTGGCTGGACGGTTGGATGGCTGGATGGCTGGCTGGCTGGAGGGATGGATGGATGGATGGCTGGAAGGATGGCTGGATGAATGGATGGCTGGATGGATGGCTGGCTGGAGGAATGGATGGATGGATGGATGGCTGGATTGATGGCTGGATGGATGGATGGCTGGATGGATGGCTGAATGGATAGCTGGATG
This sequence comes from Scyliorhinus torazame, assembly GCF_047496885.1. Lineage (NCBI taxonomy): Eukaryota > Metazoa > Chordata > Chondrichthyes > Carcharhiniformes > Scyliorhinidae > Scyliorhinus > Scyliorhinus torazame. Next base: position 43,134 of record NW_027308429.1, read on the forward strand.
GACGGATAGCTGGACAGATAGCTGGCTGGACGGATGGATGGATGGATGGATGGCTGGATGGATGGCTGGATAGATGGATGGCTGGATGAATGGCTGGAGGGATGGATTGATGGATGAATGGCTGGATGGGTTGCTGGATGGATGGATGGCTGGATGGATTGCTGGCTGGAGGGATGGATGGATGGCTGGATGGAGGGATGGAGGGATGACTGGATGTAGGGTTGGCTAGATGGTTGGCTGGCTGGAGGGATGGATGGATGGCTGGATGGATGGCTGGCTGGAGGGATGGATGGATGGCTGGATGGACGGCTGGATGGATGGATGGCTGGATGGATGGCTGGCTGGAGGGATGGATTGATGGATGGAAGGTTGGATGGATGGCTGGATGTATGGATGGCTGGATGGATGGCTGGCTGGAGGGATGGATGGATGGATGGCTGGATGGAGGGATGGCTGGATGGTTGGCTGGCTAGAGGGATGGATGGATGAATGGATGGCTGGATGGATGGCTGGCTGGAGGGATGCATGGATGGATGGATGGCTGGATGGACGGCTGGTTTGGATGGATGGCTGGATGGATGGCTGGCTGGTGGGATGGATTGATGGATGGATGACTGGTTGGATGGCTGGATGGATGGATTGCTGGATGGATGGCTGGCTGGAGGGTTGGATGGATTGGTGGATGGCTGGATGGAGGGATGGCTGGATGGTTGGCTGGCTGGATGGATGGATGGATGGATGGATGGCTGGATGGATGCCTGGATGGAGGGATTGCTGGATGGATGGCTGGCTGGAGGGATGGATGGATGGCTGGATGGATGGCTGGATGGATGGATGGCTTAATGGATGGCTGGCTGGAGGGATGGATGGCAGGATGGATGGCTGGATGGATGGATGGATGGATGATTGGCTGGATGGATGGCTGGATGGAGAGATGGATGAATGCATGGATGGCTGGATGGAGGGATGGCTGGATGGATGGCTTGCTGGAGGGATGGATGGTTGGCTGGATTGATGGCTGGATGGCTGGATGGATGGCTTGCTGGAGGGATGGATGGATGGATGGATGGATGGCTGGATGGATGGCTGGATGGATGGATGGCTGGATGAATGGCTGGCTGGAGGGATGGATGGATGGTTGGATGGACGGCTGGATGGATGGATGGCTTGATGGATGGCTGGCTGGAGTAATGGATGGATGGATGGATGTCTGGATGGATGGCTGGATGGATGGATGGCTGAATGGATGGCTGGATTGATGGATGGATGGATGGCTGGAGGGATGGATGGATGGATGGGTGGCTGGAATGATGGCTGGATGGATGGATGGCTGGCTGGAGGGATGGATGGATGGATGGATGAATGGATGGATGGCTGGATGGATGGATGGCTGGATGGATGGCTGGCTGGAGGGATGGATGGATGGAGGGATGGCTGGATGGATAGCTGGATGGATGGATGGCTGGATGGATGGCTTGCTGGAGGGATGGATGGATCGATGGGTGGCTGGATGGATGGCTGGATGGATGGCTGGATGGATTGCTGGCTGGAGGAATGGATGGATTAATGGATGGCTGGACGGATGGCTGGATGGATGGACGGCTGGTTGGACGGCTGGCTGGAGGGATGGATGGATGGATGGATGGCTGAATGGATGGCTAGATCGACGGATGGCTGGATGGATGGCTGGCTGGAGGGATGGAGTCATGGATGGATGGCTGGATGGATGGCTGGATGAAGGATGGCTGGATGGATGCCTGGCTGGAGGGATGGATGGATGGATGGATGGCTGGATGGATGGCTGGAAGGATGAATGGCTGGATGGATGGCTGGCTGGAGGGATGGATGGATGGCTGGATGGATGGCTGGACGGATGGATGTCTGGATGGATGGCTGGCTGGAGGGATGGATGGATAGATGGCTGGATGGATGGCTGGATGGATGGCTGTATGGATGGATGGCTGGATGGATGGCTGGCTGGAGGAATGGGTGGATGGATGAATGGCTGGATGGATGGCTGGATGGATGGATGGCTGGGTGTATGGCTGAATGGATAGCTGGATGGATGGATGGCTGGATAGATAGCTGGCTGGAGGGATGGATGGATGGATGGATGGCTGGCTGGATGGCTGGATAGATGGATTGCTGGATGGATGGCTGGCTGGAGGGATGGATTGATGGATGGATGGCTGAATGGATGGCTGAATGGATGGATGGCTGGATGGATAGCTGGCTGGAGGGATGGATGGATGGATGGATGGTTGGATGGACGGCTGGATGGATGGATAGCTGGATGGATGGCTGGCTGGAGGGATGGATTGATGGATGGATGGCTGGATGGATGGCTGGATGGATGGATGGCTGGATGGATGGCTGGCTGGAGGGATGGATGGATGGCTGGATGGAGGGATGGCTGGATGTAGGGTTGGCTGGATGGTTGGCTGGCTGGAGGGATGGATGGATGGCTGGATGGATGGCTGGCTGGAGGGATGGATGGGTGGCTGGATGGACGGCTGGATGGATGGCTGGCTGGAGGGATGGATGGTTGGATGGCTGGATGGAGGTGTGGCTGGATGGTTGGCTGGCTGGAGGGATGGATGGATGGCTGGATGGATGGCTGGATGGATGGATGGCTGGATGGATGGCTGGCTGGAGGGATGGATGGTTGGATGGCTGGATGGAGGTGTGGCTGGATGGTTGGCTGGCTGGAGGGATGGATGGATGGATGGATGGATGGCTGGCTGGAGGGATGCATGGATGGATGGATGGCTTTATGGACGGCTGGTTTGGATGGATGGCTGAATGGACGGTTGGCTGGACGGATGGATTGATGGATGGATGGCTGGATGGATGGCTGGATGGATGGATGGCTGGATGGATGGCTGGCTGGCGGGATGGATTGATGGGTGGATGGCTGGATGGAGGGATGGCTGGATGGTTGGCTGGCTGGATGGCTGGATGGATGGATGGCTGGAAAGATAGCTGGCTGGAGGGATGGATGGCTGGATGGATGGCTGGATGGATGGCTGGATGGATGGATGGTTGGATGGATGGCTGGCTGGAGTGATGGATTGATGGATGGATGGCTGGATGGGTTGCTGGATGGATGGATGGCTGGATGGATGGCTGGCTGGAGGGATGGATGGATGGATGGATGGCTGGATGGAGGGATGGCTGGATGGTTGGCTGGCTGGTTGGCTGGACGGTTGGATGGCTGGATGGCTGGCTGGCAGGAGGGATGGATGGATGGATGGCTGGAAGGATGGCTGGATGAATGGATGGCTGGCTGGATGGCTGGCTGGAGGAATGGATGGATGGATGGATGGCTGGATTGATGGCTGGATGGATGGATGGCTGGATGAATGGCTGAATGGATGGCTGGATGGATGGCTGGCTGAATGGATAGCTGGCTGGAGGGATGGATGGATGGATGGATGGTTGGATGGACGGCTGGATGGATGGATGGCTGGATGGATGGCTGGCTGGAGGGATGGATTGATGGATGGATGGCTGGATGGATGGCTGGATGGATGGATGGCTGGATGGATGGCTGGCTGGAGGGATGGATGGATGGCTGGATGTAGGGTTGGCTAGATGGTTGGCTGGCTGGAGGGATGGATGGATGGCTAGATGGATGGCTGGCTGGAGGGATGGATAGATGGATGGATGGCTGGATGGATGGCTGGCTGGAGGGATGGATTGATGGATGTATGGCTGGATGGATGGCTGGATGGATGGATGGCTGGATGGATGGCTGGCTGGAGGGATGAATGGATGGATGGCAGGATGGAGGGATGGCTGGATGGTTGGCTGGCTAGAGGGATGGATGGATGGATGGATGGCTGGATGGATGGCTGGCTGGAGGGATGCATGGATGGATGGATGGCTGGATGGACGGCTGGTTTGGATGGATGGCTGGATGGATGGCTGGCTGGAGGGATGGATGGATGGGTGGCTGGCTGGATGGAGGGATGGCTGGATGGTTGGCTGGCTGGATGGATGGATGGATGAATGGCTGGATGGATGTCTGGATGGAGGGATTGCTGGATGGATGGCTGGCTGGAGGGATGGATGGATGGATGGATGGCTGGATGGATGGCTGGATGGATGAATGGCTGGATGGATGGCTGGCTGGAGGGATGGATGGTTGGATGGCTGGATGGAGGTGTGGCTGGATGGTTGGCTGGCTGGAGGGATAGATGGATGGATGGATGGATGGCTGGCTGGAGGGATGCATTGATGGATGGATAGCTGGATGGACGGCTGGTTTGGATGGATGGCTGGATGGACGGCTGGCTGGAGGGATGGATTGATGGATGGATGGCTGGATGGATGGCTGGATGGATGGATGGCTGGGTGGATGGCTGGCTGGAGGGATGGATTGATGGGTGGATGGCTGGATGGAGGGAAGGCTGAATGGTTGGCTGGCTGGATGGATGGATGGATGGATGGATGGCTGGATGGATGTCTGAATGGATGGCTGGATGGATGGATGGCTGGAAAGATAGCTGGCTGGAGGGATGGATGGTTGGATGGATGGCTGGATGGATGGCTGGATGGATGGATGGCTGGATGGATGGCTGGCTGGAGGGATGGATTGATGGATGGATGGCTGGATGGGTTGCTGGATGGATGGATGGCTGGATGGATGGCTGGCTGGAGGGATGGATGGATGGATGGATGGCTGGATGGAGGGATGGCTGGATGGTTGTCTGGCTGGTTGGCTGGACTGTTGGATGGCTGGATGGATGGCTGGCTGGAGGGATGGATGGATGGATGGCTGGAAGGATGGCTGGATGAATGGATGGCAGGATGGATGGCTGGCTGGAGGAATGGATTGATGGATGGATGGCTGGATGGATGGCTGGATGGAGGGATGGATTGATGGATGGATGGCTGAATGGATGGCTGGTTGGATGGATGGCTGGATGGATGGCTGGCTGGAGGGATGGATGGATGGTTGGATGGAGGGATGGATGGATGGCTGGATGGATGTGTGGATGGATGAATGGCTGGATGGATGGCTGGCTGGAGGAATGGGTGGATGGATGAATGGCTGGATGGATGGCTGGATGGATGGATGGATGGCTGGATGTATGGCTGAATGGATAGCTGGATGGACGGATGGCTGGAGGGATGGATTGATGGATGGATGGCTGGATGGATGGCTGGATGGATGGATGGCTGGGTGGATGGCTGGCTGGAGGGATGGATTGATGGGTGGATGGCTGGATGGAGGGAAGGCTGGATGGTTGGCTGGCTGGATGGATGGATGGATGGATGGATGGCTGGATGGATGGCTGAATGGATGGCTGGATGGATGGATGGCTGGAAAGATAGCTGGCTGGAGGGATGGATGGATGGATGGATGGCTGGATGGATGGCTGGATGGATGGATGGCTGGATGGATGGCTGGCTGGAGGGATGGATTGATGGATGGATGGCTGGATGGGTTGCTGGATGGATGGATGGCTGGATGGATGGCTGGCTGGAGGGATGGATGGATGGATGGATGGCTGGATGGAGGGATGGCTGGATGGTTGTCTGGCTGGTTGGCTGGACTGTTGGATGGCTGGATCGATGGCTGGCTGGAGGGATGGATGGATGGATGGCTGGAAGGATGGCTGGATGAATGGATGGCTGGATGGATGGCTGGCTGGAGGAATGGATTGATGGATGGATGGCTGGATGGATGGCTGGATGGAGGGATGGCTGGATGGTTGGCTGGCTGGTTGGCTGGACGGTTGGATGGCTGGATGGCTGGCTGGCTGGAGGGATGGATGGATGGATGGCTGGAAGGATGGCTGGATGAATGGATGGCTGGCTGGATGGCTGGCTGGAGGAATGGATGGATGCATGGATGGCTGGATTGATGGCTGGATGGATGGATGGCTGGATGGATGGCTGAATGGATGGCTGGATGGATGGCTGGCTGAATGGATAGCTGGCTGGAGGGATGGATGGATGGATGGATGGTTGGATGGACGGCTGGATCGATGGATGGCTGGATGGATGGCTGGCTGGAGGGATGGATTGATGGATGGATGGCTGGATGGATGGCTGGATGGATGGATGGCTGGATGGATGGCTGGCTGGAGGGATGGATGGATGGATGGATGGTTGGATGGACGGCTGGATGGATGGATGGCTGGATGGATGGCTGGCTGGAGGGATGGATTGATGGATGGATGGCTGGATGGATGGATGGATGGCTGGATGGATGGCTGGCTGGAGGGATGGATGGATGGCTGGATGGAGAAATGGCTGGATGTAGGGTTGGCTGGATGGTTGGCTGGCTGGAGGGATGGATGGATGGATGGATGGCTGGATGGATGGCTGGCTGGAGGGATGGATGGGTGGCTGGATGGACGGCTGGATGGATGGCTGGCTGGAGGGATGGATGGTTGGATGGCTGGGTGGAGGTGTGGCTGGATGGTTGGCTGGCTGGAGGGATGGATGGATGGCTGGATGGATGGCTGGATGGATGGATGGCTGGATGGATGGCTGGCTGGAGGGATGGATGCTTGGATGGCTGGATGGAGGTGTGGCTGGATGGTTGGCTGGCTGGAGGGATGGATGGATGGATGGATGGATGGCTGGCTGGAGGGATGCATGGATGAATGGATGGCTTTATGGAAGGCTGGTTTGGATGGATGGCTGAATGGACGGTTGGCTGGAGGGATGGATTGATGGATGGATGGCTGGATGGATGGCTGGATGGATGGATGGCTGGATGGATGGCTGGCTGGAGGGATGGATTGATGGGTGGATGGCTGGATGGAGGGATGGCTGGATGGTTGGCTGGCTGGATGGCTGGATGGATGGATGGCTGGAAAGATAGCTGGCTGGAGGCATGGATGGCTGGATGGATGGCTGGATGGATGGCTGGATGGATGGATGGCTGGATGGATGGCTGGCTGGAGTGATGGATTGATGGATGGATGGCTGGATGGGTTGCTGGATGGATGGATGGCTGGATGGATGGCTGGCTGGAGGGATGGATGGATGGATGGATGGCTGGATGGAGGGATGGCTGGATGGTTGGCTGGCTGGTTGGCTGGACGGTTGGATGGCTGGATGGCTGGCTGGCTGGAGGGATGGATGGATGGATGGCTGGAAGGATGGCTGGATGAATGGATGGCTGGCTGGATGGCTGGCTGGAGGAATGGATGGATGGATGGATGGCTGGATTGATGGCTGGATGGATGGATGGCTGGATGGATGGCTGAATGGATGGCTGGATGGATGGCTGGCTGAATGGATAGCTGGCTGGAGGGATGGATGGATGGATGGATGGTTGGATGGACGGCTGGATGGATGGATGGCTGGATGGATGGCTGGCTGGAGGGATGGATTGATGGATGGATGGCTGGATGGATGGCTGGATGGATGGATGGCTGGATGGATGGCTGGCTGGAGGGATGGATGGATGGCTGGATGTAGGGTTGGCTAGATGGTTGGCTGGCTGGAGGGATGGATGGATGGCTAGATGGATGGCTGGCTGGAGGGATGGATAGATGGATGGATGGCTGGATGGATGGCTGGCTGGAGGGATGGATTGATGGATGTATGGCTGGATGGATGGCTGGATGGATGGATGGCTGGATGGATGGCTGGCTGGAGGGATGAATGGATGGATGGCAGGATGGAGGGATGGCTGGATGGTTGGCTGGCTAGAGGGATGGATGGATGGATGGATGGCTGGATGGATGGCTGGCTGGAGGGATGCATGGATGGATGGATGGAGGGATGGATGGATGGATGGCTGGATGGATGTGTGGATGGATGAATGGCTGGATGGATGGCTGGCTGGAGGAATGGGTGGATGGATGAATGGCTGGATGGATGGCTGGATGGATGGATGGATGGCTGGATGTATGGCTGAATGGATAGCTGGATGGACGGATGGCTGGAGGGATGGATTGATGGATGGATGGCTGGATGGATGGCTGGATGGATGGATGGCTGGGTGGATGGCTGGCTGGAGGGATGGATTGATGGGTGGATGGCTGGATGGAGGGAAGGCTGGATGGTTGGCTGGCTGGATGGATGGATGGATGGATGGATGGCTGGATGGATGGCTGAATGGATGGCTGGATGGATGGATGGCTGGAAAGATAGCTGGCTGGAGGGATGGATGGATGGATGGATGGCTGGATGGATGGCTGGATGGATGGATGGCTGGATAGATGGCTGGCTGGAGGGATGGATTGATGGATGGATGGCTGGATGGGTTGCTGATGGATGGATGGCTGGATGGATGGCTGGCTGGAGGGATGGATGGATGGATGGATGGCTGGATGGAGGGATGGCTGGATGGTTGTCTGGCTGGTTGGCTGGACTGTTGGATGGCTGGATGGATGGCTGGCTGGAGGGATGGATGGATGGATGGCTGGAAGGATGGCTGGATGAATGGATGGCTGGATGGATGGCTGGCTGGAGGAATGGATTGATGGATGGATGGCTGGATGGATGGCTGGATGGAGGGATGGCTGGATGGTTGGCTGGCTGGTTGGCTGGACGGTTGGATGGCTGGATGGCTGGCTGGCTGGAGGGATGGATGGATGGATGGCTGGAAGGATGGCTGGATGAATGGATGGCTGGCTGGATGGCTGGCTGGAGGAATGGATGGATGGATGGATGGCTGGATTGATGGCTGGATGGATGGATGGCTGGATGGATGGCTGAATGGATGGCTGGATGGATGGCTGGCTGAATGGATAGCTGGCTGGAGGGATGGATGGATGGATGGATGGTTGGATGGACGGCTGGATCGATGGATGGCTGGATGGATGGCTGGCTGGAGGGATGGATTGATGGATGGATGGCTGGATGGATGGCTGGATGGATGGATGGCTGGATGGATCGCTGGCTGGAGGGATGGATGGATGGATGGATGGTTGGATGGACGGCTGGATGGATGGATGGCTGGATGGATGGCTGGCTGGAGGGATGGATTGATGGATGGATGGCTGGATGGACGGCTGGATGGATGGACGGCTGGATGGATGGCTGGCTGGAGGGATGGATGGATGGCTGGATGGAGAAATGGCTGGATGTAGGGTTGTCTGGATGGTTGGCTGGCTGGAGGGATGGATGGATGGATGGATGGCTGGATGGATGGCTGGCTGGAGGGATGGATGGGTGGCTGGATGGACGGCTGGATGGATGGCTGGCTGGAGGGATGGATGGTTGGACGGCTGGATGGAGGTGTGGCTGGATGGTTGGCTGGCTGGAGGGATGGATGGATGGCTGGATGGATGGCTGGATGGATGGATGGCTGGATGGATGGCTGGCTGGAGGGATGGATGGTTGGATGGCTGGATGGAGGTGTGGCTGGATGGTTGGCTGGCTGGAGGGATGGATGGATGGATGGCTGGCTGGAGGGATGCATGGATGGATGGATGGCTTTATGGACGGCTGGTTTGGATGGATGGCTGGATGGATGGCTGGATGGATGGATGGCTGGATGGATGGCTGGCTGGAGGGATGGATTGATGGGTGGATGGCTGGATGGAGGGATGGCTGGATGGTTGGCTGGCTGGATGGCTGGATGGATGGATGGCTGGAAAGATAGCTGGCTGGAGGCATGGATGGCTGGATGGATGGCTGGATGGATGGCTGGATGGATGGATGGCTGGATGGATGGCTGGCTGGAGTGATGGATTGATGGATGGATGGCTGGATGGGTTGCTGGATGGATGGATGGCTGGATGGATGGCTGGCTGGAGGGATGGATGGATGGATGGTTGGCTGGATGGAGGGATAGCTGGATGGTTGGCTGGCTGGTTGGCTGGACGGTTGGATGGCTGGATGGCTGGCTGGCTGGAGGGATGGATGGATCGATGTCTGGAAGGATGGCTGGATGAATGGATGGCTGGCTGGATGGCTGGCTGGAGGAATGGATGGATGGATGGATGGCTGGATTGATGGCTGGATGGATGGATGGCTGGATGGATGGCTGAATGGATGGCTGGATGGATGGCTGGCTGAATGGATAGCTGGCTGGAGGGATGGATGGATGGATGGATGGTTGGATGGACGGCTGGATGGATGGATGGCTGGATGGATGGCTGGCTGGAGGGATGGATTGATGGCTGGATGGCTGGATGGATGGCTGGATGGATGGATGGCTGGATGGATGGCTGGCTGGAGGGATGGATGGATGGCTGGATGTAGGGTTGGCTAGATGGTTGGCTGGCTGGAGGGATGGATGGATGGCTAGATGGATGGCTGGCTGGAGTGATGGATAGATGGATGGATGGCTGGATGGATGGCTGGCTGGAGGGATGGATTGATGGATGTTTGGCTGGATGGATGGCTGGATGGATGGATGGCTGGATGGATGGCTGGCTGGAGGGATGAATGGATGGATGGCAGGATGGAGGGATGGCTGGATGGTTGGCTGGCTAGAGGGATGGATGGATGGATGGATGGCTGGATGGATGGCTGGCTGGAGGGATGCATGGATGGATGGATGGCTGGATGGACGGCTGGTTTGGATGGATGGCTGGATGGATGGCTGGCTGGAGGGATGGATGGATGGGTGGCTGGCTGGATGGAGGGATGGCTGGATGGTTGGCTGGCTGGATGGATGGATGGATGAATGGCTGGATGGATGGCTGAATGGAGGGATTGCTGGATGGATGGCTGGCTGGAGGGATGGATGGATGGATGGATGGCTGGATGGATGGCTGGATGGATGAATGGCTGGATGGATGGCTGGCTGGAGGGATGGATGGTTGGATGGCTGGATGGAGGTGTGGCTGGATGGTTGGCTGGCTGGAGGGATAGATGGATGGATGGATGGATGGCTGGCTGGAGGGATGCATTGATGGATGGATAGCTGGATGGACGGCTGGTTTGAATGGATGGCTGGATGGACGGCTGGCTGGAGGGATGGATTGATGGATGGATGGCTGGATGGATGGCTGGATGGATGGATGGCTGGGTGGATGGCTGGCTGGAGGGATGGATTGATGGGTGGATGGCTGGATAGAGGGAAGGCTGGATGGTTGGCTGGCTGGATGGATGGATGGATGGATGGATGGCTGGATGGCTGGCTGAATGGATGGCTGGATTGATGGATGGCTGGAAAGATAGCTGGCTGGAGGGATGGATGGTTGGATGGATGGCTGGATGGATGGCTGGATGGATGGATGGCTGGATGGATGGCTGGCTGGAGGGATGGATTGATGGATGGATGGCTGGATGGGTTGCTGGATGGATGGATGGCTGGATGGATGGCTGGCTGGAGGGATGGATGGATGGATGGATGGCTGGATGGAGGGATGGCTGGATGGTTGTCTGGCTGGTTGGCTGGACTGTTGGATGGCTGGATGGATGGCTGGCTGGAGGGATGGATGGATGGATGGCTGGATGGATGGCTGGATGAATGGATGGCAGGATGGATGGCTGGCTGGAGGAATGGATTGATGGATGGATGGCTGGATGGATGGCTGGATGGAGGGATGGATTGATGGATGGATGGCTGAATGGATGGCTGGTTGGATGGATGGCTGGATGGATGGCTGGCTGGAGGGATGGATGGATGGTTGGATGGAGGGATGGATGGATGGATGGCTGGATGGATGTGTGGATGGATGAATGGCTGGATGGATGGCTGGCTGGAGGAATGGGTGGATGGATGAATGGCTGGATGGATGGCTGGATGGATGGATGGATGGCTGGATGTATGGCTGAATGGATAGCTGGATGGACGGATGGCTGGAGGGATGGATTGATGGATGGATGGCTGGATGGATGGCTGGATGGATGGATGGCTGGGTGGATGGCTGGCTGGAGGGATGGATTGATGGGTGGATGGCTGGATGGAGGGAAGGCTGGATGGTTGGCTGGCTGGATGGATGGATGGATGGATGGATGGCTGGATGGATGGCTGAATGGATGGCTGGATGGATGGATGGCTGGAACGATAGCTGTCTGGAGGGATGGATGGATGGATGGATGGCTGGATGGATGGCTGGATGGATGGATGGCTGGATGGATGGCTGGCTGGAGGCATGGATTGATGGATGGATGGCTGGATGGGTTGCTGGATGGATGGATGGCTGGATGGATGGCTGGCTGGAGGGATGGATGGATGGATGGATGGCTGGATGGAGGGATGGCTGGATGGTTGTCTGGCTGGTTGGCTGGACTGTTGGATGGCTGGATGGATGGCTGGCTGGAGGGATGGATGGATGGATGGCTGGAAGGATGGCTGGATGAATGGATGGCTGGATGGATGGCTGGCTGGAGGAATGGATTGATGGATGGATGGCTGGATGGATGGCTGGATGGAGGGATGGCTGGATGGTTGGCTGGCTGGTTGGCTGGACGGTTGGATGGCTGGATGGCTGGCTGGCTGGAGGGATGGATGGATGGATGGCTGGAAGGATGGCTGGATGAATGGATGGCTGGCTGGATGGCTGGCTGGAGGAATGGATGGATGGATGGATGGCTGGATTGATGGCTGGATGGATGGATGGCTGGATGGATGGCTGAATGGATGGCTGGATGGATGGCTGGCTGAATGGATAGCTGGCTGGAGGGATGGATGGATGGATGGATGGTTGGATGGACGGCTGGATCGATGGATGGCTGGATGGATGGCTGGCTGGAGGGATGGATTGATGGATGGATGGCTGGATGGATGGCTGGATGGATGGATGGCTGGATGGATGGCTGGCTGGAGGGTTGGATGGATGGCTGGATGGAGGGATGGAGGGATGGCTGGATGTAGGGTTGGCTAGATGGTTGGCTGGCTGGAGGGATGGATGGATGGCTAGATGTATGGCTGGCTGGAGGGATGGATGGATGGCTGGATTGACGGCTGGATGGATGGATGGCTGGATGGATGGCTGGCTGGAGGGATGGATTGATGGATGTATGGCTGGATGGATGGCTGGATGGATGGATGGCTGGATGGATGGCTGGCTGGAGGGATGAATGGATGGATGGCAGGATGGAGGGATGGCTGGATGGTTGGCTGGCTAGAGGGATGGATGGATGGATGGATGGCTGGATGGATGGCTGGCTGGAGGGATGCATGGATGGATGGATGGCTGGATGGACGGCTGGTTTGGATGGATGGCTGGATGGATGGCTGGCTGGAGGGATGGATGGATGGGTGGATGGCTGGATGGAGGGATGGCTGGATGGTTGGCTGGCTGGATGGATGGATGGATGAATGGCTGGATGGATGGCTGGATGGAGGGTTTGCTGGATGGATGGCTGGCTGGAGGGATGGATGGATGGATGAATGGCTGGATGGATGGCTGGATGGATGAATGGCTGGATGGATGGCTGGCTGGAGGGATGGATGGTTGGATGGCTGGATGGAGGTGTGGCTGGATGGTTGGCTGGCTGGAGGGATAGATGGATGGATGGATGGATGGCTGGCTGGATGGAGGGATGGCTGGATGGTTGTCTGGCTGGTTGGCTGGACTGTTGGATGGCTGGATGGATGGCTGGCTGGAGGGATGGATGGATGGATGGCTGGAAGGATGGCTGGATGAATGGATGGCTGGATGGATGGCTGGCTGGAGGAATGGATTGATGGATGGATGGCTGGATGGATGGCTGGATGGAGGGATGGCTGGATGGTTGGCTGGCTGGTTGGCTGGACGGTTGGATGGCTGGATGGCTGGATGGCTGGATGGAGGGATGGATGTATGGATGGCTGGAAGGATGGCTGGATGAATGGATGGCTGGCTGGATGGCTGGCTGGAGGAATGGATGGATGGATGGATGGCTGGATTGATGGCTGGATGGATGGATGGCTGGATGGATGGCTGAATGGATGGCTGGATGGATGGCTGGCTGAATGGATAGCTGGCTGGAGGGATGGATGGATGGATGGATGGTTGGATGGACGGCTGGATCGATGGATGGCTGGATGGATGGCTGGCTGGAGGGATGGATTGATGGATGGATGTCTGGATGGATGGCTGGATGGATGGATGGCTGGATGGATGGCTGGCTGGAGGGATGGATGGATGGCTGGATGGAGGGATGGAGGGATGGCTGGATGTAGGGTTGGCTAGATGGTTGGCTGGCTGGAGGGATGGATGGATGGCTAGATGTATGGCTGGCTGGAGGGATGGATGGATGGCTGGATGGACGGCTGGATGGATGGATGGCTGGATGGATGGCTGGCTGGAGGGATGGATTGATGGATGTATGGCTGGATGGATGGCTGGATGGATGGATGGCTGGATGGATGGCTGGCTGGAGGGATGAATGGATGGATGGCAGGATGGAGGGATGGCTGGATGGTTGGCTGGCTAGAGGGATGGATGGATGGATGGATGGCTGGATGGATGGCTGGCTGGAGGGATGCATGGATGGATGGATGGCTGGATGGACGGCTGGTTTGGATGGATGGCTGGATGGATGGCTGGCTGGAGGGATGGATGGATGGGTGGATGGCTGGATGGAGGGATGGCTGGATGGTTGGCTGGCTGGATGGATGGATGGATGAATGGCGGGATGGATGGCTGGATGGAGGGATTGCTGGATGGATGGCTGGCTGGAGGGATGGATGGATGGATGGATGGCTGGATGGATGGCTGGATGGATGAATGGCTGGATGGATGGCTGGCTGGAGGGATGGATGGTTGGATGGCTGGATGGAGGTGTGGCTGGATGGTTGGCTGGCTGGAGGGATAGATGGATGGATGGATGGATGGCTGGCTGGAGGGATGCATAGATGGATGGATAGCTGGATGGACGGCTGGTTTGGATGGATGGCTGGATGGACGGCTGGCTGGAGGGATGGATTGATGGATGGATGGCTGGATGGATGGCTGGATGGATGGATGGCTGGGTGGATGGCTGGCTGGAGGGATGGATTGATGGGTGGATGGCTGGATGGAGGGAAGGCTGGATGGTTGGCTGGCTGGATGGATGGATGGATGGATGGATGGCTGGATGGATGGCTGAATGGATGGCTGGATGGATGGATGGCTGGAAAGATAGCTGGCTGGAGGGATGGATGGATGGATGGATGGCTGGATGGATGGCTGGATGGATGGATGGCTGGATGGATGGCTGGCTGGAGGGATGGATTGATGGATGGATGGCTGGATGGTTTGCTGGATGGATGGATGGCTGGATGGATGGCTGGCTGCAGGGATGGATGGATGGATGGATGGCTGGATGGAGGGATGGCTGGATGGTTGTCTGGCTGGTTGGCTGGACTGTTGGATGGCTGGCTGGATGGCTGGCTGGAGGGATGGATGGATGGATGGCTGGAAGGATGGCTGGATGAATGGATGGCTGGATGGATGGCTGGCTGGAGGAATGGATTGATGGATGGATGGCTGGATGGATGGCTGGATGGAGGGATGGATTGATGGATGGATGGCTGAATGGATGGCTGGTTGGATGGATGGCTGGATGGATGGCTGGCTGGAAAGATAGCTGGCTGGAGGGATGGATGGATGGATGGATGGCTGGATGGATGGCTGGATGGATGGATGGCTGGATGGATGGCTGGCTGGACGGATGGATTGATGGATGGATGGCTGGATGGGTTGCTGGATGGATGGATGGCTGGATGGATGGCTGGCTGGAGGGATGGATGGATGGATGCATGGCTGGATGGAGGGATGGCTGGATGGTTGTCTGGCTGGTTGGCTGGACTGTTGGATGGCTGGATGGATGGCTGGCTGGAGGGATGGATGGATGGATGGCTGGAAGGATGGCTGGATGAATGGATGGCTGGATGGATGGCTGGCTGGAGGAATGGATTGATGGATGGATGGCTGGATGGATGGCTGGATGGAGGGATGGATTGATGGATGGATGGCTGAATGGATGGCTGGTTGGATGGATGGCTGGATGGATGGCTGGCTGGAGGGATGGATGGATGGTTGGATGGAGGGATGGATGGATGGATGGCTGGATGGATGGCTGGATGGATGAATGGCTGGATGGATGGCTGGCTGGAGGAATGGGTGGATGGATGAATGGCTGGATGGATGGCTGGATGGATGGATGGCTGGATGTATGGCTGAATGGATAGCTGGATGGACGGATGGCTGGACAGATAGCTGGCTGGAGGGATGGATGGATGGATGGATGGCTGGATGGATGGCTGGATAGATGGATGGCTGGATGGATGGCTGGCTGGAGGGATGGATTGATGGATGAATGGCTGGATGG
The DNA here is from genome assembly GCF_047496885.1 of Scyliorhinus torazame. Lineage (NCBI taxonomy): Eukaryota > Metazoa > Chordata > Chondrichthyes > Carcharhiniformes > Scyliorhinidae > Scyliorhinus > Scyliorhinus torazame. The sequence continues at coordinate 59,304 of NW_027308429.1, forward strand.
GTTGCTGGATGGATGGATGGCTGGATGCATGGCTGGCTGGAGGGATGGATGGATGGATGGATGGCTGGATGGAGGGATGGCTGGATGGTTGGCTGGCTGGAAGGCTGGACGGTTGGATGGCTGGATGGATGGCTGGCTGGAGGGATGGATGGATGGATGTCTCGATGGATGGCTGGATGGATGGATGGCTGGATGGATGGCTGGCTGGAGGAATGGATGGATGGATGGATGGCTGGATTGATGGCTGGATAGATGGATGGCTGGATGGATGGCTGAATGGATGGCTGGATGGATGGATGGCTGGATGGATAGCTGGCTGGAGGGATGGATGGATGGATGGATGGGTGGATGGACGGTTGGATGGATGGATGGCTGGATGGATGACTGGCTGGAGGGATGGATTGATGGATGGATGGCTGGATGGATGGCTGGATGGATGGATGGCTGGATGGATGGCTGGCTGGAGGGATGGATGGATGGCTGGATTGAGGGATGGCTGGATGTAGGGTTGGCTGGATGGTTGGGTGGCTGGAGGGATGGATGGATGGATGGCTGGATGAATGGCTGGCTGGAGGGATGGATGGGTGGCTGGATGGACGGCTGGATGGATGGATGGCTGGATGGATGGCTGGCTGGAGGGATGGATTGATGGATGGATGGCTGGATGGATGGCTGGATGGATGGATGGCTGGATGGATGGCTGGCTGGAGGGATGAATGGTTGGATGGCTGGATGGAGGTGTGGCTGGATGGTTGGCTGGCAGGAGGGATGGATGGATGGATGGATGGATGGCTGGCTGGAGGGATGCATGGATGGATGGATGGATGGATGGACGGCTGGTTTGGATGGATGGCTGGATGGACGGCTGGCTGGAGGGATGGATTGATGGATAGATGGCTGGATGGATGGCTGGCTGGATGGATGGCTGGGTGGATGGCTGGCTGGAGGGATGGATTGATGGGTGGATGGCTGGATGGAGGGATGGCTGGATGGTTGGCTGGCTGGATGGATGGATGGATGGATGGGTGGCTGGATGGATGGCTGAATGGATGGCTGGATGGATGGATGGCTGGAAAGATAGCTGGCTGGTGTGATGGATGGATGGATGGATGGCTGGATGGATGGCTGGATGGATGGATGGCTGGATGGATGGCTGGCTGGAGGGATGGATTGATGGATGGATGGCTGGATGGGTTGCTGGATGGATGGATGGCTGGATGGATGGCTGGCTGGAGGGATGGATGGATGGATGGATGGCTGGATGGAGGGATGGCTGTATGGTTGTCTGGCTGGTTGGCTGGACGGTTGGATGGCTGGATGGCTGGCTGGCTGGAGGGATGGATGGATGGATGCCTGGAAAGATGGCTGGATGAATGGATGGCTGGATGGATGGCTGGAGGGATGGATTGATGGATGTATGGCTGGATTGATGGCTGGATGGATGGATGGCTGGATGGATGGCTGAATGTGTGGCTGGATGGATGGCTGGCTGGATGGATAGATGGCTGGAGGGATGGATGGATGGATGGATGGTTGGATGGACGGCTGGATGGATGGATGGCTGGATGGATTGCTGGCTGGAGGGATGGATTGATGGATGGATGGCTGGATGGATGGCTGGATGAATGGATGGCTGGATGGATGGCTGGCTGGAGGGATGGATGGATGGCTGGATGGAGGGACGGAGGGATGGCTGGATGTAGGGTTGGCTAGATGGTTGGCTGGCTGGAGGGATGGATGGATGGCTGGATGGATGGCTGGCTGGAGGGATGGATGGATGGCTGGATGGACGGCTGGATGGATGGATGGCTGGATGGATGGCTGGCTGGAGGGATGGATTGATGGATGGAAGGTTGGATGGATGGCTGGATGTATGGATGGCTGGATGGATGGCTGGCTGGAGGGATGGATGGATGGATGGCGGGATGGAGGGATGGCTGGATGGTTGGCTGGCTAGAGGGTTGGATGGATGAATGGATGGCTGGATGGATGGCTGGCTGGAGGGATGCATGGATGGATGGATGGCTGGATGGACGGCTGGTTTGGATGGATGGCTGGATGGATGGCTGGCTGGAGGGATGGATTGATGGATGGATGACTGGTTGGATGGCTGGATGGATGGATTGCTGGATGGATGGCTGGCTGGAGTGTTGGATGGATGGGTGGATGGCTGGATGGAGGGATGGCTGGATGGTTGGCTGGCTGGATGGATGGATGGATGGATGGATGGCTGGATGGATGCCTGGATGGAGGGATTGCTGGATGGATGGCTGGCTGGAGGGATGGATGGATGGCTGGATGGATGGCTGGATGGATGGCTGGCTGGAGGGATGGATGGCTGGATGGATGGCTGGATGGATGGATGGATGGATGGATGGATGGATGGCTGGCTGGAGGCATGGATGGATGGATGATTGGCTGGATGGATGGCTGGATGGAGAGATGGATGAATGCATGGATGGCTGGATGGATGGCTGGATGGAGGGATGGCTGGATGGATGGCTTGCTGGAGGGATGGATGGATGGATGGTTGGCTGGATTGATGGCTGGATGGCTGGATGGATGGCTTGCTGGAGGGATGGAAGGATGGATGGATGGATCGCTGGATGGATGGCTGGATGGATGGATGGCTGGATGAATGGCTGGCTGGAGGGACGGATGGATGGCTGGATGGACGGCTGGATGGATGGATGGCTGGATGGATGGCTGACTGGAGGAATGGATGGATGGATGGATGTCTGGATGGATGGCTGGATGGATGGATGGCAGAATGGATGGCTGGATTGGTGGATGGCTGGATGGATGGATGGCTGGAGGGATGGATGGATGGATGGGTGGCTGGAATGATGGCTGGATGGATGGATGTACGGATGGATGGCTGGCTGGAGGGATGGATGGATGGATGGATGAATGGATGGATGGCTGGATGGATGGATGGCTGGATGGATGGCTGGCTGGAGGGATGGATGGGTGGAGGGATGGCTGGATGGATAGCTGGATGGATGGATGGCTGGATGGATGGCTTGCTGGAGGGATGGATGGATCGATGGGTGGCTGGATGGATGGCTGGATGGATGGCTGGATGGATTGCTGGCTGGAGGAATGGATGGATTAATGGATGGCTGGACGGATGGCTGGATGGATGGAAGGCTGGTTGGACGGCTGGCTGGAAGGATGGATGGATTGATGGATGGCTGAATGGATAGCTAGATCGACGGATGGCTGGATGGATGGCTGGCTGGAGGGATGGAGTCATGGATGGATGGCTGGATGGATGGCTGGATGAAGGATGGCTGGATGGATGGCGGGCTGGAGTGATGGATTGATGGATGGATGGCTGGACGGCTGGCTGGATGGATGGCTGGCTGGATGGATGGATGGATGGATGGATGGCTGGATGGATGGCCTAAAGGATGAATTGGTGGATGGATGGCTGGCTGGAGGGATGGATGGATGGATGGATGGCTGGATGGATGGCTGGACGGATGGACGGCTGGATGGATGGCTGGCTGGAGGGATGGATGGATAGATGGCTGGATGGATGGCTGGATGGATGGCTGGATGGATGGATGGCTGGATGGATGGCTGGCTGGAGGAATGGGTGGATGGATGAATGGCTGGATGGATTGCTGGATGGATGGATGGCTGGATGTATGGCTGAATGGATAGCTGAATGGATGGATGGCTGGATAGATAGCTGGCTGGAGGGATGGATGGATGGATGGATGGCTGGATGGATGGCTGGAAGGATGAATGGCTGGATGGATGGCTGGCTGGAGGGATGGATGGTTGGATGGCTGGATGGAGGTGTGGCTGGATGGTTGGCTGGCTGGAGGGATAGATGGATGGATGGATGGATGGCTGGCTGGAGGGATGCATAGATGGATGGATAGCTGGATGGACGGCTGGTTTGGATGGATGGCTGGATGGACGGCTGGCTGGAGGGATGGATTGATGGATGGATGGCTGGATGGATGGCTGGATGGATGGATGGCTGGGTGGATGGCTGGCTGGAGGGATGGATTGATGGGTGGATGGCTGGATGGAGGGAAGGCTGGATGGTTGGCTGGCTGGCTGGATGGATGGATGGATGGATGGCTGGATGGATGGCTGAATGGATGGCTGGATGGATGGATGGCTGGAAAGATAGCTGGCTGGAGGGATGGATGGATGGATGGATGGCTGGATGGATGGCTGGATGGATGGATGGCTGGATGGATGGCTGGCTGGAGGGATGGATTGATGGATGGATGGCTGGATGGTTTGCTGGATGGATGGATGGCTGGATGGATGGCTGGCTGCAGGGATGGATGGATGGATGGATGGCTGGATGGAGGGATGGCTGGATGGTTGTCTGGCTGGTTGGCTGGACTGTTGGATGGCTGGCTGGATGGCTGGCTGGAGGGATGGATGGATGGATGGCTGGAAGGATGGCTGGATGAATGGATGGCTGGATGGATGGCTGGCTGGAGGAATGGATTGATGGATGGATGGCTGGATGGATGGCTGGATGGAGGGATGGATTGATGGATGGATGGCTGAATGGATGGCTGGTTGGATGGATGGCTGGATGGATGGCTGGCTGGAAAGATAGCTGGCTGGAGGGATGGATGGATGGATGGATGGCTGGATGGATGGCTGGATGGATGGATGGCTGGATGGATGGCTGGCTAGACGGATGGATTGATGGATGGATGGCTGGATGGGTTGCTGGATGGATGGATGGCTGGATGGATGGCTGGCTGGAGGGACGGATGGATGGTTGGATGGAGGGATGGATGGATGGATGGCTGGATGGATGGCTGGATGGATGAATGGCTGGATGGATGGCTGGCTGGAGGGATGGATGGATGGTTGGATGGAGGGATGGATGGATGGATGGCTGGATGGATGGCTGGATGGATGAATGGCTGGATGGATGGCTGGCTGGAGGAATGGGTGGATGGATGAATGGCTGGATGGATGGCTGGATGGATGGATGGCTGGATGTATGGCTGAATGGATAGCTGGATGGACGGATGGCTGGACAGATAGCTGGCTGGAGGGATGGATGGATGGATGGATGGCTGGATGGATGGCTGGATAGATGGATGGCTGGATGGATGGCTGGCTGGAGGGATGGATTGATGGATGAATGGCTGGATGGGTTGCTGGATGGATGGATGGCTGGATGCATGGCTGGCTGGAGGGATGGATGGATGGATGGATGGCTGGATGGAGGGATGGCTGGATGGTTGGCTGGCTGGAAGGCTGGACGGTTGGATGGCTGGATGGATGGCTGGCTGGAGGGATGGATGGATGGATGTCTCGATGGATGGCTGGATGGATGGATGGCTGGATGGATGGCTGGCTGGAGGAATGGATGGATGGATGGATGGCTGGATTGATGGCTGGATAGATGGATGGCTGGATGGATGGCTGAATGGATGGCTGGATGGATGGATGGCTGGATGGATAGCTGGCTGGAGGGATGGATGGATGGATGGATGGGTGGATGGACGGTTGGATGGATGGATGGCTGGATGGATGACTGGCTGGAGGGATGGATTGATGGATGGATGGCTGGATGGATGGCTGGATGGATGGATGGCTGGATGGATGGCTGGCTGGAGGGATGGATGGATGGCTGGATTGAGGGATGGCTGGATGTAGGGTTGGCTGGATGGTTGGGTGGCTGGAGGGATGGATGGATGGATGGCTGGATGGATGGCTGGCTGGAGGGATGGATGGGTGGCTGGATGGACGGCTGGATGGATGGATGGCTGGATGGATGGCTGGCTGGAGGGATGGATTGATGGATGGATGGCTGGATGGATGGCTGGATGGATGGATGGCTGGATGGATGGCTGGCTGGAGGGATGAATGGTTGGATGGCTGGATGGAGGTGTGGCTGGATGGTTGGCTGGCAGGAGGGATGGATGGATGGATGGATGGATGGCTGGCTGGAGGGATGCATGGATGGATGGATGGATGGATGGACGGCTGGTTTGGATGGATGGCTGGATGGACGGCTGGCTGGAGGGATGGATTGATGGATAGATGGCTGGATGGATGGCTGGATGGATGGATGGCTGGGTGGATGGCTGGCTGGAGGGATGGATTGATGGGTGGATGGCTGGATGGAGGGATGGCTGGATGGTTGGCTGGCTGGATGGATGGATGGATGGATGGGTGGCTGGATGGATGGCTGAATGGATGGCTGGATGGATGGATGGCTGGAAAGATAGCTGGCTGGTGTGATGGATGGATGGATGGATGGCTGGATGGATGGCTGGATGGATGGATGGCTGGATGGATGGCTGGCTGGAGGGATGGATTGATGGATGGATGGCTGGATGGGTTGCTGGATGGATGGATGGCTGGATGGATGGCTGGCTGGAGGGATGGATGGATGGATGGATGGCTGGATGGAGGGATGGCTGTATGGTTGTCTGGCTGGTTGGCTGGACGGTTGGATGGCTGGATGGCTGGCTGGCTGGAGGGATGGATGGATGGATGCCTGGAAAGATGGCTGGATGAATGGATGGCTGGATGGATGGCTGGAGGGATGGATTGATGGATGTATGGCTGGATTGATGGCTGGATGGATGGATGGCTGGATGGATGGCTGAATGTGTGGCTGGATGGATGGCTGGCTGGATGGATAGATGGCTGGAGGGATGGATGGATGGATGGATGGTTGGATGGACGGCTGGATGGATGGATGGCTGGATGGATTGCTGGCTGGAGGGATGGATTGATGGATGGATGGCTGGATGGATGGCTGGATGAATGGATGGCTGGATGGATGGCTGGCTGGAGGGATGGATGGATGGCTGGATGGAGGGACGGAGGGATGGCTGGATGTAGGGTTGGCTAGATGGTTGGCTGGCTGGAGGGATGGATGGATGGCTGGATGGATGGCTGGCTGGAGGGATGGATGGATGGCTGGATGGACGGCTGGATGGATGGATGGCTGGATGGATGGCTGGCTGGAGGGATGGATTGATGGATGGAAGGTTGGATGGATGGCTGGATGTATGGATGGCTGGATGGATGGCTGGCTGGAGGGATGGATGGATGGATGGCGGGATGGAGGGATGGCTGGATGGTTGGCTGGCTAGAGGGTTGGATGGATGAATGGATGGCTGGATGGATGGCTGGCTGGAGGGATGCATGGATGGATGGATGGCTGGATGGACGGCTGGTTTGGATGGATGGCTGGATGGATGGCTGGCTGGAGGGATGGATTGATGGATGGATGACTGGTTGGATGGCTGGATGGATGGATTGCTGGATGGATGGCTGGCTGGAGTGTTGGATGGATGGGTGGATGGCTGGATGGAGGGATGGCTGGATGGTTGGCTGGCTGGATGGATGGATGGATGGATGGATGGCTGGATGGATGCCTGGATGGAGGGATTGCTGGATGGATGGCTGGCTGGAGGGCTGGATGGATGGCTGGATGGATGGCTGGATGGATGGCTGGCTGGAGGGATGGATGGCTGGATGGATGGCTGGATGGATGGATGGATGGATGGATGGATGGATGGCTGGCTGGAGGCATGGATGGATGGATGATTGGCTGGATGGATGGCTGGATGGAGAGATGGATGAATGCATGGATGGCTGGATGGATGGCTGGATGGAGGGATGGCTGGATGGATGGCTTGCTGGAGGGATGGATGGATGGATGGTTGGCTGGATTGATGGCTGGATGGCTGGATGGATGGCTTGCTGGAGGGATGGAAGGATGGATGGATGGATCGCTGGATGGATGGCTGGATGGATGGATGGCTGGATGAATGGCTGGCTGGAGGGACGGATGGATGGCTGGATGGACGGCTGGATGGATGGATGGCTGGATGGATGGCTGACTGGAGGAATGGATGGATGGATGGATGTCTGGATGGATGGCTGGATGGATGGATGGCAGAATGGATGGCTGGATTGGTGGATGGCTGGATGGATGGATGGCTGGAGGGATGGATGGATGGATGGGTGGCTGGAATGATGGCTGGATGGATGGATGTACGGATGGATGGCTGGCTGGAGGGATGGATGGATGGATGGATGAATGGATGGATGGCTGGATGGATGGATGGCTGGATGGATGGCTGGCTGGAGGGATGGATGGATGGAGGGATGGCTGGATGGATAGCTGGATGGATGGATGGCTGGATGGATGGCTTGCTGGAGGGATGGATGGATCGATGGGTGGCTGGATGGATGGCTGGATGGATGGCTGGATGGATTGCTGGCTGGAGGAATGGATGGATTAATGGATGGCTGGACGGATGGCTGGATGGATGGAAGGCTGGTTGGACGGCTGGCTGGAAGGATGGATGGATTGATGGATGGCTGAATGGATAGCTAGATCGACGGATGGCTGGATGGATGGCTGGCTGGAGGGATGGAGTCATGGATGGATGGCTGGATGGATGGCTGGATGAAGGATGGCTGGATGGATGGCGGGCTGGAGTGATGGATTGATGGATGGATGGCTGGACGGCTGGCTGGATGGATGGCTGGCTGGATGGATGGATGGATGGATGGATGGCTGGATGGATGGCCTAAAGGATGAATTGGTGGATGGATGGCTGGCTGGAGGGATGGATGGATGGATGGATGGCTGGATGGATGGCTGGACGGATGGACGGCTGGATGGATGGCTGGCTGGAGGGATGGATGGATAGATGGCTGGATGGATGGCTGGATGGATGGCTGGATGGATGGATGGCTGGATGGATGGCTGGCTGGAGGAATGGGTGGATGGATGAATGGCTGGATGGATTGCTGGATGGATGGATGGCTGGATGTATGGCTGAATGGATAGCTGAATGGATGGATGGCTGGATAGATAGCTGGCTGGAGGGATGGATGGATGGATGGATGGCTGGCTGGATGGCTGGATAGATGGATGGCTGGATGGATGGCTGGCTGGAGGGATGGATTGATGGATGAATGGCTGGATGGGTTGCTGGATGGATGGATGGCTGGATGGATGGCTGGCTGGAGGGATGGATGGATGGCTGGACGGTTGGATGGCTGGATGGATGGCTGGCTGGATGGCTGGACGGTTGGATGGCTGGATGGATGGCTGTCTGGAGGGATGGATGGATGGATGTCTGGATGGATGGCTGGATGGATGGATGGCTGGATGGATGGCTGGCTGGAGGAATGGATGGATGGATGGATGGCTGGATTGATGGCTGGATGGATAGATGGCTGGATGGATGGCTGAATGGATGGCTGAATGGATGGATGGCTGGATGGTTAGCTGGCTGGAGGGATGGATGGATGGATGGATGGTTGGATGGACGGCTGGATGGATGGATGTCTGGATGGATGGCTGGCTGGAGGGATGGATTGATGGATGGATGGCTGGATGGATGGCTGGATGGATGGATGGCTGGATGGATGGCTGGCTGGAGGGATGGATGGATGGCTGGATGGAGGGATGGCTGGATGTAGGGTTGGCAGGATGGTTGGCTGGCTGGAGGGATGGATGGATGGATGGATGGCTGGATGGATGGCTGTCTGGAGGGATGGATGGGTGGCTGGATGGACGGCTGGATGGATGGCTGGCTGGAGGGATGGATGGTTGGATGGCTGGATGGAGGTGTGGCTGGATGGTTGGCTGGCTGGAGGGATGGATTGATGGATGGATGGCTGGATGGGTTGCTGGATGGATGGATGGCTGGATGGATGGCTGGCTGGAGGGATGGATGGATGGATGGATGGCTGGATGGAGGGATGGCTGTATGGTTGTCTGGCTGGTTGGCTGGACGGTTGGATGGCTGGATGGCTGGCTGGCTGGAGGGATGGATGGATGGATGCCTGGAAGGATGGCTGGATGAATGGATGGCTGGATGGATGGCTGGAGGGATGGATTGATGGATGTATGGCTGGATTGATGGCTGGATGGATGGATGGCTGGATGGATGGATGAATGTGTGGCTGGATGGATGGCTGGCTGGATGGATAGATGGCTGGAGGGATGGATGGATGGATGGATGGTTGGATGGACGGCTGGATGGATGGATGGCTGGATTGATGGCTGGCTGGAGGGATGGATTGATGGATGGATGGCTGGATGGATGGCTGGATGAATGGATGGCTGGATGGATGGCTGGCTGGAGGGATGGATGGATGGCTGGATGGAGGGACGGAGGGATGGCTGGATGTAGGGTTGGCTAGATGGTTGGCTGGCTGGAGGGATGGATGGATGGCTGGATGGATGGCTGGCTGCAGGGATGGATCGATGGCTGGATGGACGGCTGGATGGATGGATGGCTGGATGGATGGCTGGCTGGAGGGATGGATTGATGGATGGAAGGTTGGATGGATGGCTGGATGTATGGATGGCTGGATGGATGGCTGGCTGGAGGGATGGATGGATGGATGGCTGGATGGAGGGATGGCTGGATGGTTGGCTGGCTAGAGGGTTGGATGGATGAATGGATGGCTGGATGGATGGCTGGCTGGAGGGATGCATGGATGGATGGATGGCTGGATGGACGGCTGGTTTGGATGGATGGCTGGATGGATGGCTGGCTGGAGGGATGCATGGATGGATGGATGGCTGGATGGACGGCTGGTTTGGATGGATGGCTGGATGGATGGCTGGCTGGAGGGATGGATTGATGGATGGATGACTGGTTGGATGGCTGGATGGATGGATTGCTGGATGGATGGCTGGCTGGAGTGTTGGATGGATGGGTGGATGGCTGGATGGAGGGATGGCTGGATGGTTGGCTGGCTGGATGGATGGATGGATGGATGGATGGCTGGATGGATGCCTGGATGGAGGGATTGCTGGATGGATGGCTGGCTGGAGGGATGGATGGATGGCTGGATGGATGGCTGGATGGATGGCTGGCTGGAGGGATGGATGGCTGGATGGATGGCTGGATGGATGGATGGATGGATGGATGGATGGCTGGCTGGAGGCATGGATGGATGGATGATTGGCTGGATGGATGGCTGGATGGAGAGATGGATGAATGCATGGATGGCTGGATGGATGGCTGGATGGAGGGATGGCTGGATGGATGGCTTGCTGGAGGGATGGATGGATGGATGGTTGGCTGGATTGATGGCTGGATGGCTGGATGGATGGCTTGCTGGAGGGATGGAAGGATGGATGGATGGATCGCTGGATGGATGGCTGGATGGATGGATGGCTGGATGAATGGCTGGCTGGAGGGACGGATGGATGGCTGGATGGACGGCTGGATGGATGGATGGCTGGATGGATGGCTGACTGGAGGAATGGATGGATGGATGGATGTCTGGATGGATGGCTGGATGGATGGATGGCAGAATGGATGGCTGGATTGGTGGATGGCTGGATGGATGGATGGCTGGAGGGATGGATGGATGGATGGGTGGCTGGAATGATGGCTGGATGGATGGATGTACGGATGGATGGCTGGCTGGAGGGATGGATGGATGGATGGATGAATGGATGGATGGCTGGATGGATGGATGGCTGGATGGATGGCTGGCTGGAGGGATGGATGGATGGAGGGATGGCTGGATGGATAGCTGGATGGATGGATGGCTGGATGGATGGCTTGCTGGAGGGATGGATGGATCGATGGGTGGCTGGATGGATGGCTGGATAGATGGCTGGATGGATTGCTGGCTGGAGGAATGGATGGATTAATGGATGGCTGGACGGATGGCTGGATGGATGGAAGGCTGGTTGGACGGCTGGCTGGAAGGATGGATGGATTGATGGATGGCTGAATGGATAGCTAGATCGACGGATGGCTGGATGGATGGCTGGCTGGAGGGATGGAGTCATGGATGGATGGCTGGATGGATGGCTGGATGAAGGATGGCTGGATGGATGGCGGGCTGGAGTGATGGATTGATGGATGGATGGCTGGACGGCTGGCTGGATGGATGGCTGGCTGGAGGGATGGATGGATGGATGGATGGCTGGATGGATGGCCTAAAGGATGAATGGCTGGATGGATGGCTGGCTGGAGGGATGGATGGATGGATGGATGGCTGGATGGATGGCTGGACGGATGGACGGCTGGAGGAATGGGTGGATGGATGAATGGGTGGATGGATGAATGGCTGGATGGATTGCTGGATGGATGGATGGCTGGATGGATGGCTGAATGGATAGCTGAATGGATGGATGGCTGGATAGATAGCTGGCTGGAGGGATGGATGGATGGATGGATGGCTGGCTGGATGGCTGGATAGATGGATGGCTGGATGGATGGCTGGCTGGAGGGATGGATTGATGGATGAATGGCTGGATGGGTTGCTGGATGGATGGATGGCTGGATGGGTGGCTGGCTGGAGGGATGGACGGGTGGCTGGACGGTTGGATGGCTGGATGGATGGCTGGCTGGATGGCTGGACGGTTGGATGGCTGGATGGATGGCTGTCTGGAGGGATGGATGGATGGATGTCTGGATGGATGGCTGGATGGATGGATGGCTGGATGGATGGCTGGCTGGAGGAATGGATGGATGGATGGATGGCTGGATTGATGGCTGGATGGATAGATGGCTGGATGGATGGCTGAATGGATGGCTGAATGGATGGATGGCTGGATGGTTAGCTGGCTGGAGGGATGGATGGATGGATGGATGGTTGGATGGACGGCTGGATGGATGGATGTCTGGATGGATGGCTGGCTGGAGGGATGGATTGATGGATGGATGGCTGGATGGATGGCTGGATGGATGGATGGCTGGATGGATGGCTGGCTGGAGGGATGGATGGATGGCTGGATGGAGGGATGGCTGGATGTAGGGTTGGCAGGATGTTTGGCTGGCTGGAGGGATGGATGGATGGATGGATGGCTGGATGGATGGCTGTCTGGAGGGATGGATGGGTGGCTGGATGGACGGCTGGATGGATGGCTGGCTGGAGGGATGGATGGTTGGATGGCTGGATGGAGGTGTGGCTGGATGGTTGGCTGGCTGAAGGGATGGATGGATGGCTGGATGGATGGCTGGATGGATGGATGGCTGGATGGATGGCTGGCTGGAGGGATGGATGGTTGGATGGCTGGATGGAGGTGTGGCTGGATGGTTGGCTGGCTGGAGGGATGGATTGATGGATGGATGGCTGGATGGGTTGCTGGATGGATGGATGGCTGGATGGATGGCTGGCTGGAGGGATGGATGGATGGATGGATGGCTGGATGGAGGGATGGCTGTATGGTTGTCTGGCTGGTTGGCTGGACGGTTGGATGGCTGGATGGCTGGCTGGCTGGAGGGATGGATGGATGGATGCCTGGAAGGATGGCTGGATGAATGGATGGCTGGATGGATGGCTGGAGGGATGGATTGATGGATGTATGGCTGGATTGATGGCTGGATGGATGGATGGCTGGATGGATGGCCTAAAGGATGAATGGCTGGATGGATGGCTGGCTGGAGGGATGGATGGATGGATGGATGGCTGGATGGATGGCTGGACGGATGGACGGCTGGATGGATGGCTGGCTGGAGGGATGGATGGATAGATGGCTGGATGGATGGCTGGATGGATGGATGGATGGCTGGATGGATGGCTGGCTGGAGGAATGGGTGGATGGATGAATGGCTGGATGGATTGCTGGATGGATGGATGGCTGGATGTATGGCTGAATGGATAGCTGAATGGATGGATGGCTGGATAGATAGCTGGCTGGAGGGATGGATGGATGGATGGATGGCTGGCTGGATGGCTGGATAGATGGATGGCTGGATGGATGGCTGGCTGGAGGGATGGATTGATGGATGAATGGCTGGATGGGTTGCTGGATGGATGGATGGCTGGATGGATGGCTGGCTGGAGGGATGGATGGATGGCTGGACGGTTGGATGGCTGGATGGATGGCTGGCTGGATGGCTGGACGGTTGGATGGCTGGATGGATGGCTGTCTGGAGGGATGGATGGATGGATGTCTGGATGGATGGCTGGATGGATGGATGGCTGGATGGATGGCTGGCTGGAGGAATGGATGGATGGATGGATGGCTGGATTGATGGCTGGATGGATAGATGGCTGGATGGATGGCTGAATGGATGGCTGAATGGATGGATGGCTGGATGGTTAGCTGGCTGGAGGGATGGATGGATGGATGGATGGTTGGATGGACGGCTGGATGGATGGATGTCTGGATGGATGGCTGGCTGGAGGGATGGATTGATGGATGGATGGCTGGATGGATGGCTGGATGGATGGATGGCTGGATGGATGGCTGGCTGGAGGGATGGATGGATGGCTGGATGGAGGGATGGCTGGATGTAGGGTTGGCAGGATGTTTGGCTGGCTGGAGGGATGGATGGATGGATGGATGGCTGGATGGATGGCTGTCTGGAGGGATGGATGGGTGGCTGGATGGACGGCTGGATGGATGGCTGGCTGGAGGGATGGATGGTTGGATGGCTGGATGTAGGTGTGGCTGGATGGTTGGCTGGCTGAAGGGATGGATGGATGGCTGGATGGATGGCTGGATGGATGGATGGCTGGATGGATGGCTGGCTGGAGGGATGGATGGTTGGATGGCTGGATGGAGGTGTGGCTGGATGGTTGGCTGGCTGGAGGGATGGATTGATGGATGGATGGCTGGATGGGTTGCTGGATGGATGGATGGCTGGATGGATGGCTGGCTGGAGGGATGGATGGATGGATGGATGGCTGGATGGAGGGATGGCTGTATGGTTGTCTGGCTGGTTGGCTGGACGGTTGGATGGCTGGATGGCTTGCTGGCTGGAGGGATGGATGGATGGATGCCTGGAAGGATGGCTGGATGAATGGATGGCTGGATGGATGGCTGGAGGGATGGATTGATGGATGTATGGCTGGATTGATGGCTGGATGGATGGATGGCTGGATGGATGGATGAATGTGTGGCTGGATGGATGGCTGGCTGGATGGATAGATGGCTGGAGGGATGGATGGATGGATGGATGGTTGGATGGACGGCTGGATGGATGGATGGCTGGATTGATGGCTGGCTGGAGGGATGGATTGATGGATGGATGGCTGGATGGATGGCTGGATGAATGGATGGCTGGATGGATGGCTGGCTGGAGGGATGGATGGATGGCTGGATGGAGGGACGGAGGGATGGCTGGATGTAGGGTTGGCTAGATGGTTGGCTGGCTGGAGGGATGGATGGATGGCTGGATGGATGGCTGGCTGCAGGGATGGATCGATGGCTGGATGGACGGCTGGATGGATGGATGGCTGGATGGATGGCTGGCTGGAGGGATGGATTGATGGATGGAAGGTTGGATGGATGGCTGGATGTATGGATGGCTGGATGGATGGCTGGCTGGAGGGATGGATGGATGGATGGCTGGATGGAGGGATGGCTGGATGGTTGGCTGGCTAGAGGGTTGGATGGATGAATGGATGGCTGGATGGATGGCTGGCTGGAGGGATGCATGGATGGATGGATGGCTGGATGGACGGCTGGTTTGGATGGATGGCTGGATGGATGGCTGGCTGGAGGGATGGATTGATGGATGGATGACTGGTTGGATGGCTGGATGGATGGATTGCTGGATGGATGGCTGGCTGGAGTGTTGGATGGATGGGTGGATGGCTGGATGGAGGGATGGCTGGATGGTTGGCTGGCTGGATGGATGGATGGATGGATGGATGGCTGGATGGATGCCTGGATGGAGGGATTGCTGGATGGATGGCTGGATGGAGGGATGGATGGATGGCTGGATGGATGGCTGGATGGATGGCTGGCTGGAGGGATGGATGGCTGGATGGATGGCTGGATGGATGGATGGATGGATGGATGGATGGATGGATGGATGGATGGATGGCTGGCTGGAGGCATGGATGGATGGATGATTGGCTGGATGGATGGCTGGATGGAGAGATGGATTAATGCATGGATGGCTGGATGGATGGCTGGATGGAGGGATGGCTGGATGGATGGCTTGCTGGAGGGATGGATGGATGGATGGTTGGCTGGATTGATGGCTGGATGGCTGGATGGATGGCTTGCTGGAGGGATGGATGGATGGATGGATGGATCGCTGGATGAATGGCTGGATGGATGGATGGCTGGATGAATGGCTGGCTGGAGGGATGGATGGATGGCTGGATGGACGGCTGGATGGATGGATGGCTGGATGGATGGCTGGATGGATGGATGGCTGGATGAATGGCTGGCTTGAGGGACGGATGGATGGCTGGATGGACGGCTGGATGGATGGATGGCTGGATGGATGGCTGACTGGAGGAATGGATGGATGGATGGATGTCTGGATGGATGGCTGGATGGATGGATGGCAGAATGGATGGCTGGATTGGTGGATGGCTGGATGGATGGATGGCTGGAGGGATGGATGGATGGATGGGTGGCTGGAATGATGGCTGGATGGATGGATGTACGGATGGATGGCTGGCTGGAGGGATGGATGGATGGATGGATGAATGGATGGATGGCTGGATGGATGGATGGCTGGATGGATGGCTGGCTGGAGGGATGGATGGATGGAGGGATGGCTGGATGGATAGCTGGATGGATGGATGGCTGGATGGATGGCTTGCTGGAGGGATGGATGGATCGATGGGTGGCTGGATGGATGGCTGGATAGATGGCTGGATGGATTGCTGGCTGGAGGAATGGATGGATTAATGGATGGCTGGACGGATGGCTGGATGGATGGAAGGCTGGTTGGACGGCTGGCTGGAAGGATGGATGGATTGATGGATGGCTGAATGGATAGCTAGATCGACGGATGGCTGGATGGATGGCTGACTGGAGGGATGGAGTCATGGATGGATGGCTGGATGGATGGCTGGATGAAGGATGGCTGGATGGATGGCGGGCTGGAGTGATGGATTGATGGATGGATGGCTGGACGGCTGGCTGGATGGATGGCTGGCTGGAGGGATGGATGGATGGATGGATGGCTGGATGGATGGCCTAAAGGATGAATGGCTGGATGGATGGCTGGCTGGAGGGATGGATGGATGGATGGATGGCTGGATGGATGGCTGGACGGATGGACGGCTGGATGGATGGCTGGCTGGAGGGATGGATGGATAGATGGCTGGATGGATGGCTGGATGGATGGCTGGATGGATGGATGGCTGGATGGATGGCTGGCTGGAGGAATGGGTGGATGGATGAATGGCTGGATGGATTGCTGGATGGATGGATGGCTGGATGTATGGCTGAATGGATAGCTGAATGGATGGATGGCTGGATAGATAGCTGGCTGGAGGGATGGATGGATGGATGGATGGCTGGCTGGATGGCTGGATAGATGGATGGCTGGATGGATGGCTGGCTGGAGGGATGGATTGATGGATGAATGGCTGGATGGGTTGCTGGATGGATGGATGGCTGGATGGATGGCTGGCTGGAGGGATGGATGGATGGCTGGACGGTTGGATGGCTGGATGGATGGCTGGCTGGATGGCTGGACGGTTGGATGGCTGGATGGATGGCTGTCTGGAGGGATGGATGGATGGATGTCTGGATGGATGGCTGGATGGATGGATGGCTGGATGGATGGCTGGCTGGAGGAATGGATGGATGGATGGATGGCTGGATTGATGGCTGGATGGATAGATGGCTGGATGGATGGCTGAATGGATGGCTGAATGGATGGATGGCTGGATGGTTAGCTGGCTGGAGGGATGGATGGATGGATGGATGGTTGGATGGACGGCTGGATGGATGGATGTCTGGATGGATGGCTGGCTGGAGGGATGGATTGATGGATGGATGGCTGGATGGATGGCTGGATGGATGGATGGCTGGATGGATGGCTGGCTGGAGGGATGGATGGATGGCTGGATCGAGGGATGGCTGGATGTAGGGTTGGCAGGATGTTTGGCTGGCTGGAGGGATGGATGGATGGATGGATGGCTGGATGGATGGCTGTCTGGAGGGATGGATGGGTGGCTGGGTGGACGGCTGGATGGATGGCTGGCTGGAGGGATGGATGGTTGGATGGCTGGATGGAGGTGTGGCTGGATGGTTGGCTGGCTGAAGGGATGGATGGATGGCTGGATGGATGGCTGGATGGATGGATGGCTGGATGGATGGCTGGCTGGAGGGATGGATGGTTGGATGGCTGGATGGAGGTGTGGCTGGATGGTTGGCTGGCTGGAGGGATGGATTGATGGATGGATGGCTGGATGGGTTGCTGGATGGATGGATGGCTGGATGGATGGCTGGCTGGAGGGATGGATGGATGGATGGATGGCTGGATGGAGGGATGGCTGTATGGTTGTCTGGCTGGTTGGCTGGACGGTTGGATGGCTGGATGGCTGGCTGGCTGGAGGGATGGATGGATGGATGCCTGGAAGGATGGCTGGATGAATGGATGGCTGGATGGATGGCTGGAGGGATGGATTGATGGATGTATGGCTGGATTGATGGCTGGATGGATGGATGGCTGGATGGATGGCCTAAAGGATGAATGGCTGGATGGATGGCTGGCTGGAGGGATGGATGGATGGATGGATGGCTGGATGGATGGCTGGACGGATGGACGGCTGGATGGATGGCTGGCTGGAGGGATGGATGGATAGATGGCTGGATGGATGGCTGGATGGATGGCTGGATGGATGGATGGCTGGATGGATGGCTGGCTGGAGGAATGGGTGGATGGATGAATGGCTGGATGGATTGCTGGATGGATGGATGGCTGGATGTATGGCTGAATGGATAGCTGAATGGATGGATGGCTGGATAGATAGCTGGCTGGAGGGATGGATGGATGGATGGATGGCTGGCTGGATGGCTGGATAGATGGATGGCTGGATGGAT
Organism: Scyliorhinus torazame; assembly: GCF_047496885.1. Taxonomy (NCBI): domain Eukaryota; kingdom Metazoa; phylum Chordata; class Chondrichthyes; order Carcharhiniformes; family Scyliorhinidae; genus Scyliorhinus; species Scyliorhinus torazame. The sequence goes on from NW_027308429.1 coordinate 78,058, forward strand.
GGCTGGCTGGAGGGATGGATTGATGGATGAATGGCTGGATGGGTTGCTGGATGGATGGATGGCTGGATGGATGGCTGGCTGGAGGGATGGATGGATGGCTGGACGGTTGGATGGCTGGATGGATGGCTGGCTGGATGGCTGGACGGTTGGATGGCTGGATGGATGGCTGTATGGAGGGATGGATGGATGGATGTCTGGATGGATGGCTGGATGGATGGATGGCTGGATGGATGGCTGGCTGGAGGAATGGATGGATGGATGGATGGCTGGATTGATGGCTGGATGGATAGATGGCTGGATGGATGGCTGAATGGATGGCTGAATGGATGGATGGCTGGATGGTTAGCTGGCTGGAGGGATGGATGGATGGATGGATGGTTGGATGGACGGCTGGATGGATGGATGTCTGGATGGATGGCTGGCTGGAGGGATGGATTGATGGATGGATGGCTGGATGGATGGCTGGATGGATGGATGGCTGGATGGATGGCTGGCTGGAGGGATGGATGGATGGCTGGATGGAGGGATGGCTGGATGTAGGGTTGGCAGGATGTTTGGCTGGCTGGAGGGATGGATGGATGGATGGATGGCTGGATGGATGGCTGTCTGGAGGGATGGATGGGTGGCTGGATGGACGGCTGGATGGATGGCTGGCTGGAGGGATGGATGGTTGGATGGCTGGATGGAGGTGTGGCTGGATGGTTGGCTGGCTGAAGGGATGGATGGATGGCTGGATGGATGGCTGGATGGATGGATGGCTGGATGGATGGCTGGCTGGAGGGATGGATGGTTGGATGGCTGGATGGAGGTGTGGCTGGATGGTTGGCTGGCTGGAGGGATGGATTGATGGATGGATGGCTGGATGGGTTGCTGGATGGATGGATGGCTGGATGGATGGCTGGCTGGAGGGATGGATGGATGGATGGATGGCTGGATGGAGGGATGGCTGTATGGTTGTCTGGCTGGTTGGCTGGACGGTTGGATGGCTGGATGGCTGGCTGGCTGGAGGGATGGATGGATGGATGCCTGGAAGGATGGCTGGATGAATGGATGGCTGGATGGATGGCTGGAGGGATGGATTGATGGATGTATGGCTGGATTGATGGCTGGATGGATGGATGGCTGGATGGATGGATGAATGTGTGGCTGGATGGATGGCTGGCTGGATGGATAGATGGCTGGAGGGATGGATGGATGGATGGATGGTTGGATGGACGGCTGGATGGATGGATGGCTGGATTGATGGCTGGCTGGAGGGATGGATTGATGGATGGATGGCTGGATGGATGGCTGGATGAATGGATGGCTGGATGGATGGCTGGCTGGAGGGATGGATGGATGGCTGGATGGAGGGACGGAGGGATGGCTGGATGTAGGGTTGGCTAGATGGTTGGCTGGCTGGAGGGATGGATGGATGGCTGGATGGATGGCTGGCTGCAGGGATGGATCGATGGCTGGATGGACGGCTGGATGGATGGATGGCTGGATGGATGGCTGGCTGGAGGGATGGATTGATGGATGGAAGGTTGGATGGATGGCTGGATGTATGGATGGCTGGATGGATGGCTGGCTGGAGGGATGGATGGATGGATGGCTGGATGGAGGGATGGCTGGATGGTTGGCTGGCTAGAGGGTTGGATGGATGAATGGATGGCTGGATGGATGGCTGGCTGGAGGGATGCATGGATGGATGGATGGCTGGATGGACGGCTGGTTTGGATGGATGGCTGGATGGATGGCTGGCTGGAGGGATGGATTGATGGATGGATGACTGGTTGGATGGCTGGATGGATGGATTGCTGGATGGATGGCTGGCTGGAGTGTTGGATGGATGGGTGGATGGCTGGATGGAGGGATGGCTGGATGGTTGGCTGGCTGGATGGATGGATGGATGGATGGATGGCTGGATGGATGCCTGGATGGAGGGATTGCTGGATGGATGGCTGGATGGAGGGATGGATGGATGGCTGGATGGATGGCTGGATGGATGGCTGGCTGGAGGGATGGATGGCTGGATGGATGGCTGGATGGATGGATGGATGGATGGATGGATGGATGGATGGCTGGCTGGCTGGAGGCATGGATGGATGGATGATTGGCTGGATGGATGGCTGGATGGAGAGATGGATTAATGCATGGATGGCTGGATGGATGGCTGGATGGAGGGATGGCTGGATGGATGGCTTGCTGGAGGGATGGATGGATGGATGGTTGGCTGGATTGATGGCTGGATGGCTGGATGGATGGCTTGCTGGAGGGATGGATGGATGGATGGATGGATCGCTGGATGAATGGCTGGATGGATGGATGGCTGGATGAATGGCTGGCTGGAGGGATGGATGGATGGCTGGATGGACGGCTGGATGGATGGATGGCTGGATGGATGGCTGACTGGAGGAATGGATGGATGGATGGATGTCTGGATGGATGGCTGGATGGATGGATGGCTGAATGGATGGCTGGATTGGTGGATGGCTGGATGGATGGATGGCTGGAGGGATGGATGGATGGATGGGTGGCTGGAATGATGGCTGGATGGATGGATGTACGGATGGATGGCTGGCTGGAGGGATGGATGGATGGATGGATGAATGGATGGATGGCTGGATGAATGGATGGCTGGATGGATGGCTGGCTGGAGGGATGGATGGATGGAGGGATGGCTGGATGGATAGCTGGATGGATGGATGGCTGGATGGATGGCTTGCTGGAGGGATGGATGGATCGATGGGTGGCTGGATGGATGGCTGGATGGATGGCTGGATGGATTGCTGGCTGGAGGAATGGATGGATTAATGGATGGCTGGACGGATGGCTGGATGGATGGAAGGCTGGTTGGACGGCTGGCTGGAAGGATGGATGGATGGATGGCTGGATGGATGGCTAGATCGACGGATGGCTGGATGGATGGCTGGCTGGAGGGATGGAGTCATGGATGGATGGCTGGATGGATGGCTGGATGAAGGATGGCTGGATGGATGGCAGGCTGGAGTAATGGATTGATGGATGGATGGCTGGACGGCTGGCTGGATGGAAGGCTGGCTGGAGGGATGGATGGATGGATGGATGGCTGGATGGATGGCCTAAAGGATGAATGGCTGGATGGATGGCTGGCTGGAGGGATGGATGGATGGATGGATGGCTGGATGGATGGCTGGACGGATGGACGGCTGGATGGATGGCTGGCTGGAGGGATGGATGGATAGATGGCTGGATGGATGGCTGGATGGATGGCTGGATGGATGGATGGCTGGATGGATGGCTGGCTGGAGGAATGGGTGGATGGATGAATGGCTGGATGGGTGGCTGGATGGATGGATGGCTGGATGTATGGCTGAATGGATAGCTGAATGGATGGATGGCTGGATAGATAGCTGGCTGGAGGGATGGATGGATGGATGGATGGCTGGCTGGATGGCTGGATAGATGGATGGCTGGATGGATGGCTGGCTGGAGGGATGGATTGATGGATGAATGGCTGGATGGGTTGCTGGATGGATGGATGGCTGGATGGATGGCTGGCTGGAGGGATGGATGGATGGCTGGATGGAGGGATGGCTGGATGGTTGGCTGGCTGGATGGCTGGACGGTTGGATGGCTGGATGGATGGCTGGCTGGAGGGATGGATGGATGGATGTCTGGATGGATGGCTGGATGGATGGATGGCTGGATGGATGGCTGGCTGGAGGAATGGATGGATGGATGGATGGCTGGATTGATGGCTGGATGGATGGATGGCTGGATGGATGGCTGAATGGATGGCTGAATGGATGGATGGCTGGATGGTTAGCTGGCTGGAGGGATGGATGGATGGATGGATGGATGGTTGGATGGACGGCTGGATGGATGGATGGCTGGATGGATGGCTGGCTAGAGGGATGGATTGATGGATGGATGGCTGGATGGATGGCTGGATGGATGGATGGCTGGATGGATGGCTGGCTGGAGGGATGGATGGATGGCTGGATGGAGGGATGGCTGGATGTAGGGTTGGCAGGATGGTTGGCTGGCTGGAGGGATGGATGGATGGATGGATGGCTGGATGGATGGCTGGCTGGAGGGATGGATGGGTGGCTGGATGGACGGCTGGATGGATGGCTGGCTGGAGGGATGGATGGTTGGATGGCTGGATGAAGGTGTGGCTGGATGGTTGGCTGGCTGGAGGGATGGATGGATGGCTGGATGGATGGCTGGATGGATGGATGGCTGGATGGATGGCTGGCTGGAGGGATGGATGGTTGGATGGCTGGATGGAGGTGTGGCTGGATGGTTGGCTGGCTGGAGGGATGGATGGATGGATGGATGGATGGCTGGCTGGAGGGATGCATGGATGGATGGCTTTATGGACGGCTGGTTTGGATGGATGGCTGGATGGACGGCTGGCTGGAGGGATGGATTGATGGATGGATGGCTGGATGGATGGCTGGATGGATGGATGGCTGGATGGATGGCTGGCTGGAGGGATGGATTGATGGGTGGATGGAAAGATAGCTGGCTGGAGGGATGCATGGATGGATGGATGGCTGGATGGATGGCTGAATGGATGGCTGAATGGATGGATGGCTGGATGGTTAGCTGGCTGGAGGGATGGATGGATGGATGGATGGTTGGATGGACGGCTGGATGGATGGATGTCTGGATGGATGGCTGGCTGGAGGGATGGATTGATGGATGGATGGCTGGATGGATGGCTGGATGGATGGATGGCTGGATGGATGGCTGGCTGGAGGGATGGATGGATGGCTGGATGGAGGGATGGCTGGATGTAGGGTTGGCAGGATGTTTGGCTGGCTGGAGGGATGGATGGATGGATGGATGGCTGGATGGATGGCTGTCTGGAGGGATGGATGGGTGGCTGGATGGACGGCTGGATGGATGGCTGGCTGGAGGGATGGATGGTTGGATGGCTGGATGGAGGTGTGGCTGGATGGTTGGCTGGCTGAAGGGATGGATGGATGGCTGGATGGATGGCTGGATGGATGGATGGCTGGATGGATGGCTGGCTGGAGGGATGGATGGTTGGATGGCTGGATGGAGGTGTGGCTGGATGGTTGGCTGGCTGGAGGGATGGATTGATGGATGGATGGCTGGATGGGTTGCTGGATGGATGGATGGCTGGATGGATGGCTGGCTGGAGGGATGGATGGATGGATGGATGGCTGGATGGAGGGATGGCTGTATGGTTGTCTGGCTGGTTGGCTGGACGGTTGGATGGCTGGATGGCTGGCTGGCTGGAGGGATGGATGGATGGATGCCTGGAAGGATGGCTGGATGAATGGATGGCTGGATGGATGGCTGGAGGGATGGATTGATGGATGTATGGCTGGATTGATGGCTGGATGGATGGATGGCTGGATGGATGGATGAATGTGTGGCTGGATGGATGGCTGGCTGGATGGATAGATGGCTGGAGGGATGGATGGATGGATGGATGGTTGGATGGACGGCTGGATGGATGGATGGCTGGATTGATGGCTGGCTGGAGGGATGGATTGATGGATGGATGGCTGGATGGATGGCTGGATGAATGGATGGCTGGATGGATGGCTGGCTGGAGGGATGGATGGATGGCTGGATGGAGGGACGGAGGGATTTCTGGATGTAGGGTTGGCTAGATGGTTGGCTGGCTGGAGGGATGGATGGATGGCTGGATGGATGGCTGGCTGCAGGGATGGATCGATGGCTGGATGGACGGCTGGATGGATGGATGGCTGGATGGATGGCTGGCTGGAGGGATGGATTGATGGATGGAAGGTTGGATGGATGGCTGGATGTATGGATGGCTGGATGGATGGCTGGCTGGAGGGATGGATGGATGGATGGCTGGATGGAGGGATGGCTGGATGGTTGGCTGGCTAGAGGGTTGGATGGATGAATGGATGGCTGGATGGATGGCTGGCTGGAGGGATGCATGGATGGATGGATGGCTGGATGGACGGCTGGTTTGGATGGATGGCTGGATGGATGGCTGGCTGGAGGGATGGATTGATGGATGGATGACTGGTTGGATGGCTGGATGGATGGATTGCTGGATGGATGGCTGGCTGGAGTGTTGGATGGATGGGTGGATGGCTTGATGGAGGGATGGCTGGATGGTTGGCTGGCTGGATGGATGGATGGATGGATGGATGGCTGGATGGATGCCTGGATGGAGGGATTGCTGGATGGATGGCTGGATGGAGGGATGGATGGATGGCTGGATGGATGGCTGGATGGATGGCTGGCTGGAGGGATGGATGGCTGGATGGATGGCTGGATGGATGGATGGATGGATGGATGGATGGATGGATGGCTGGCTGGCTGGAGGCATGGATGGATGGATGATTGGCTGGATGGATGGCTGGATGGAGAGATGGATTAATGCATGGATGGCTGGATGGATGGCTGGATGGAGGGATGGCTGGATGGATGGCTTGCTGGAGGGATGGATGGATGGATGGTTGGCTGGATTGATGGCTGGATGGCTGGATGGATGGCTTGCTGGAGGGATGGATGGATGGATGGATGGATCGCTGGATGAATGGCTGGATGGATGGATGGCTGGATGAATGGCTGGCTGGAGGGATGGATGGATGGCTGGATGGACGGCTGGATGGATGGATGGCTGGATGGATGGCTGACTGGAGGAATGGATGGATGGATGGATGTCTGGATGGATGGCTGGATGGATGGATGGCTGAATGGATGGCTGGATTGGTGGATGGCTGGATGGATGGATGGCTGGAGGGATGGATGGATGGATGGGTGGCTGGAATGATGGCTGGATGGATGGATGTACGGATGGATGGCTGGCTGGAGGGATGGATGGATGGATGGATGAATGGATGGATGGCTGGATGAATGGATGGCTGGATGGATGGCTGGCTGGAGGGATGGATGGATGGAGGGATGGCTGGATGGATAGCTGGATGGATGGATGGCTGGATGGATGGCTTGCTGGAGGGATGGATGGATCGATGGGTGGCTGGATGGATGGCTGGATGGATGGCTGGATGGATTGCTGGCTGGAGGAATGGATGGATTAATGGATGGCTGGACGGATGGCTGGATGGATGGAAGGCTGGTTGGACGGCTGGCTGGAAGGATGGATGGATGGATGGCTGGATGGATGGCTAGATCGACGGATGGCTGGATGGATGGCTGGCTGGAGGGATGGAGTCATGGATGGATGGCTGGATGGATGGCTGGATGAAGGATGGCTGGATGGATGGCGGGCTGGAGTAATGGATTGATGGATGGATGGCTGGACGGCTGGCTGGATGGAAGGCTGGCTGGAGGGATGGATGGATGGATGGATGGCTGGATGGATGGCCTAAAGGATGAATGGCTGGATGGATGGCTGGCTGGAGGGATGGATGGATGGATGGATGGCTGGATGGATGGCTGGACGGATGGACGGCTGGATGGATGGCTGGCTGGAGGGATGGATGGATAGATGGCTGGATGGATGGCTGGATGGATGGCTGGATGGATGGATGGCTGGATGGATGGCTGGCTGGAGGAATGGGTGGATGGATAAATGGCTGGATGGGTGGCTGGATGGATGGATGGCTGGATGTATGGCTGAATGGATAGCTGAATGGATGGATGGCTGGATAGATAGCTGGCTGGAGGGATGGATGGATGGATGGATGGCTGGCTGGATGGCTGGATAGATGGATGGCTGGATGGATGGCTGGCTGGAGGGATGGATTGATGGATGAATGGCTGGATGGGTTGCTGGATGGATGGATGGCTGGATGGATGGCTGGCTGGAGGGATGGATGGATGGCTGGATGGAGGGATGGCTGGATGGTTGGCTGGCTGGATGGCTGGACGGTTGGATGGCTGGATGGATGGCTGGCTGGAGGGATGGATGGATGGATGTCTGGATGGATGGCTGGATGGATGGATGGCTGGATGGATGGCTGGCTGGAGGAATGGATGGATGGATGGATGGCTGGATTGATGGCTGGATGGATGGATGGCTGGATGGATGGCTGAATGGATGGCTGAATGGATGGATGGCTGGATGGTTAGCTGGCTGGAGGGATGGATGGATGGATGGATGGATGGTTGGATGGACGGCTGGATGGATGGATGGCTGGATGGATGGCTGGCTAGAGGGATGGATTGATGGATGGATGGCTGGATGGATGGCTGGATGGATGGATGGCTGGATGGATGGCTGGCTGGAGGGATGGATGGATGGCTGGATGGAGGGATGGCTGGATGTAGGTTTGGCAGGATGGTTGGCTGGCTGGAGGGATGGATGGATGGATGGATGGCTGGATGGATGGCTGGCTGGAGGGATGGATGGGTGGCTGGATGGACGGCTGGATGGATGGCTGGCTGGAGGGATGGATGGTTGGATGGCTGGATGAAGGTGTGGCTGGATGGTTGGCTGGCTGGAGGGATGGATGGATGGCTGGATGGATGGCTGGATGGATGGATGGCTGGATGGATGGCTGGCTGGAGGGATGGATGGTTGGATGGCTGGATGGAGGTGTGGCTGGATGGTTGGCTGGCTGGAGGGATGGATGGATGGATGGATGGATGGCTGGCTGGAGGGATGCATGGATGGATGGCTTTATGGACGGCTGGTTTGGATGGATGGCTGGATGGACGGCTGGCTGGAGGGATGGATTGATGGATGGATGGCTGGATGGATGGCTGGATGGATGGATGGCTGGATGGATGGCTGGCTGGAGGGATGGATTGATGGGTGGATGGAAAGATAGCTGGCTGGAGGGATGCATGGATGGATGGATGGCTGGATGGATGGCTGGATGGATGGATGGCTGGATGGATGGCTGGCTGGAGGCATGGATTGATGGATGGATGGCTGGATGGGTTGCTGGATGGATGGATGGCTGGATGGATGGCTGGCTGGAGGGATGGATGGATGGATGGATGGCTGGATGGAGGGATGGCTGGATGGTTGGCTGGCTGGTTGGCTGGACGGTTGGATGGCTGGATGGCTGGCTGGCTGGAGGGATGGATGGATGGATGGCTGGAAGGATGGCTGGATGAATGGATGGCTGGATGGATGGCTGGCTGGAGGAATGGATGGATGGATGGATGGCTGGATTGATGGCTGGATGGATGGATGGCTGGATGGATGGCTGAATGGATGGCTGGATGAATGGCTGGCTGAATGGATAGCTGGCTGGAGGGATGGATGGATGGATGGATGGTTGGATGGACGGCTGGATGGATGGATGGCTGGATGGATGGCTGGCTGGAGGGATGGATTGATGGATGGATGGCTGGATGGATGGCTGGATGGATGGATGGCTGGATGGATGGCTGGCTGGAGGGATGGATGGATGGATGGATGGCTGGATGGAGGGATGGCTGGATGGTTGGCTGGCTGGTTGGCTGGACGGTTGGATGGCTGGATGGCTGGCTGGCTGGAGGGATGGATGGATGGATGGCTGGAAGGATGGCTGGATGAATGAATGGCTGGATGGATGGCTGGCTGGAGGAATGGAAGGATGGATGGATGGCTGGATTGATGGCTGGATGGATGGATGGCTGGATGGATGGCTGAATGGATGGCTGGATGGCTGGCTGAATGGATAGCTGGCTGGAGGGATGGATGGATGGATGGATGGTTGGATGGACGGCTGGATGGATGGATGGCTGGATGGATGGCTGGCTGGAGGGATGGATTGATGGATGGATGGCTGGACGGATGGCTGGATGGATGGATGGCTGGATGGATTGCTGGCTGGAGGGATGGATGGATGGCTGGATGGAGGGATGGAGGGATGGCTGGATGTAGGGTTGGCTAGATGGTTGTCTGGCTGGAGGGATGGATGGATGGCTAGATGGATGGCTGGCTGGAGGGATGGATGGATGGCTGGATGGACGGCTGGATGGATGGATGGCTGGATGGATGGCTGGCTGGAGGGATGGATTGATGGATGGATGGCTGGATGGATGGCTGGATGGATGGATGGCTGGATGGATGGCTGGCTGGAGGGATGAATGGATGGATGGCTGGATGGAGGGATGGCTGGATGGTTGGCTGGCTGGAGGGATGAATGGATGGATGGATGGATGGATGGATGGCTGGATGGATGGCTGGATGGAGGGATGCATGGATGGATGGATGGCTGGATGGACGGCTGGTTTGGATGGATGCCTGGATGGTTGGCTGGCTGGAGGGATGGATGGATGGGTGGATGGCTGGATGGAGGGATGGCTGGATGGTTGGCTGGCTGGATGGATGGATGGATGAATGGCTGGATGGATGGCAGGATGGAGGGACTGCTGGATGGATGGCTGGCTGGAGGGATGGATTGATGGCTGGATGGATGGCTGGATGGATGGATGGCTTAATGGCTGGCTGGCTGGAGGGATGGATGGCTTGATGGATGGCTGGATGGATGGATGGATGGATGGATGGATGGCTGGCTGGAGGTATGGATGGATGGATGTTTGGCTGGATGGATGGCTGGATGGAGAGATGGATGAATGCATGGATGGCTGGATGGATGGCTGGATGGAGGGATGGTTGGATGGATGGCTTGCTGGAGGGATGGATGGATGGATGGTTGGCTGGATTGAAGGCTGTATGGCTAGATGGATGGCTTGCTGGAGGGATGGATGGATGGATGGCTGAATGGATGGCTGGATGGATGGATGGCTGGATGAATGGCTGGCTGGAGGGATGGATGGATGGCTGGATGGATGGCTGGATGGATGGATGGCTGGATGGATGACTCGCTGGCGGGATGGATGGATGGATGGATGGCTGGATGGATGGCTTCATGGATGGATGGCTGGATCGATGGCTGGATGGTTGGATGGATGGATGGCTGGATGGATGGATGGCTGGTGGATGGATGGCTGGATGGCTGGAAGTCTAGATGGATGCATGGCTGGATGGATGGCTGGATGGATGGATGGCTGGACGGATGGATGGCTGGATGGTTGGCTGGCTGGCGGGATGGATGGATGGATGGCTGGATGGATGGCTGGATGGATGGATGGCTGGATGGATGGCTGGCTGGAGGAATGGGTGGATGGATGAATGGCTGGATGGATGGCTGGATGGATGGATGGCTGGATGTATGGCTGAATGGATAGCTGGATGGACGGATGGCTGGATAGATAGCTGGCTGGAGGGATGGATGGAAGGATGGATGGCTGGATGGATGGCTGGATAGATGGATGGCTGGATGGATGGCTGGCTGGAGGGATGGATTGATGGATGAATGGCTGGATGGGTTGCTGGATGGATGGATGGCTGCATGGATGGCTGGCTGGAGGGATGGATGGATGGATGGATGGCTGGATGGAGGGATGGCTGGATGGTTGGCTGGCTGGAAGGCTGGACGGTTGGATGGCTGGATGGATGGCTGGCTGGAGGGAAGGATGGATGGATGTCTGGTTGGATGGCTGGATGGATGGATGGCTGGATGGATGGCTGGCTGGAGGAACGGATGGATGGATGGATGGCTGGATTGATGGCTGGATGGATGGATGGCTGGATGGATGGCTGAATGGATGGCTGGATGGATGGATGGCTGGATGGATAGCTGGCTGGAGGGATGGATGAATGGATGGATGGTTGGATGGACGGCTGGATGGATGGATGGCTGGATGGATGGCTGGCTGGAGGGATGGATTGATGGATGGATGGCTGGATGGATGGCTGGATGGATGGATGGCTGGATGGATGGCTGGCTGGAGGGATGGCTGGATGGCTGGATGGAGGGATGGCTGGATGTAAGGTTGGCTGGATGGTTGGCTGGCTGGAGGGATGGATGGATGGATGGATGGCTGGTGGATGGCTGGCTGGAGGGATGAATGGGTGGCTGGATGGACGGCTGGATGGATGGATGGCTGGATGGATGGCTGGCTGGAGGGATGGATTGATGGATGGATGGCTGGATGGATGGTTGGATGGATGGATGGCTGGATGGATGGCTGGCTGGAGGGATGGATGGTTGGATAGCTGGATGGAGGTGTGGCTGGATTGTTGGCTGGCTGGAGGAACGGATGGATGGATGGCTGGCTGGAAGGATGCATGGATGGATGGATGGCTGGATGGACGGCTGGTTTGGATGGATGGCTGGATGGACGGCTGGCTGGAGGGATGGATTGATGCATGGATGGCTGGATGGATGGCTGGATGGATGGATGGATGGGTGGATGGCTGGCTGGAGGGATGGATTGATGGGTGGATGGCTGGATGGAGGGATGGCTGGATGGTTGGCTGGCTGGATGGATGGATGGATGGATGGATGGCTGGATGGATGGCTGAATGGATGGCTGGATGGATGGATGGCTGGAACGATAGCTGGCTGGAGGGATGGATGGATGGATGGATGGCTGGATGGATGGCTGGATGGATGGATGGCTGGATGGATGGTTGGCTGGAGGGATGGATTGATGGATGGATGGCTGGATGGGTTGCTGGATGGATGGATGGCTGGATGGATGGCTGGCTGGAGGGATGGATTGATGGATGGATGGCTGGATGGAGGGATGGCTGGATGGTTGGCTGGACGGTTGGATGGCTGGATGGCTGGCTGGCTGGAGGGATGGATGGATGGATGGCTGGAAGGATGGCTGGATGAATGGATGGCTGGATGGATGGCTGGCTGGAGGAATGGATGGATGGATGGATGGCTGGATTGATGGCTGGATGGATGGATGGCTGGATGGATGGCTGAATGGATGGCTGGATGGATGGCTGTCTGGATGGATAGCTGGCTGGAGGGATGGATGGATGGATGGATGGTTGGATGGACGGCCGGATGGATAATGGCTGGATGGATGGCTGGCTGGAGGGATGGATTGATGGATGGATGGCTGGATGGATGGCTGGATGGATGGATGGCTGGATAGATGGCTGGCTGGAGGGATGGATCGATGGCTGGATGGAGGGATGGAGGGATGGCTGGATGTAGGGTTGGCTAGTTGGTTGGCTGGCTGGAGGGATGGATGGATGGCTGGATGGATGGCTGGCTGGAGGGATGGATGGATGGCTGGATGTACGGCTGGATTGATGGACGGCTGGATGGATGGCTGGCTGGAGGGATGGATTGATGGATGGATGGCTGGATGGATGGCTGGATGGATGGATGGCTGGATGGATGGCTGGCTGGAGGGATGGATGGATGGATGGCTGGATGGAGGGATAGCTGGATGGTTGGCTGGCTAGAGGGATGCATGGATGAATGGATGGCTGCATGGATGGCTGGCTGGAGGGATGCATGGATGGATCGATGGCTGGATGGACGGCTGGTTAGGATGGATGGCTGGATGGATGGCTGGCTGGAGGGATGGATTGATGGATGGATGACTGGTTGGATTGCTGGATGGATGGATTGCTGGATGGATGGCTGGCTGGAGGGATGGATGGATGGGTGGATGGCTGGATGGAGGGATGGCTGGATGGTTGGCTGGCTGGATGGATGGATGGATGGATGGATGGCTGGATGGATGGCTGGATGGAGGGATTGCTGGATGGATGGCTGGCTGGAGCGATGTATGGATGGCTGGATGGATGGCTGGATGGATGGATGGATTAATGGCTGGCTGGCTGGAGGGATGGATGGCTGGATGGATGGCTGGATGGATGGATGGATGGATGGATGGATGGATGGCTGGCTGGAGGTATGGATGGATGGATGATTGGCTGGATGGATGGCTGGATGGAGAGATGGATGAATGCATGGATGGCTGGATGGATGGCTGGATGGAGGGATGGCTGGATGGATGACTTGCTGGAGGGATGGATGGATGGATGGTTGGCTGGAGTGATGGCTGGATGGCTGGATGGCTGGATGGATGGCTTGCTGGAGGGATGGATGGATGGATGGATGGATGGCTGGATGGATGGCTGGATGGATGGATGGCTGGATGAATGGCTGGCTGGAGGGACGGATGGATGGCTGGATGGATGGCTGGATGGATGGATGGCTGGATGGATGACTCGCTGGCGGGATGGATGGATGGCTGGATGGATGGCTTAATGGATGGATGGCTGGATGGATGGCTGGATGGTTGGATGGATGGATGGCTGGATGGATGGATGGCTGGATGGATGGATGGCTGGATGGCTGGAAGTCTGGATGGATGGATGGCTGGATGGATGGCTGGATGGATGGACGGATGGATGGAGGGATGGCTGGATGGATGGCAGGCTGGAGGGATGGATGGATGGCTGGATGGATGTCTGGATGGAGGAATGGCTGGATGGATGGATGGCTGGATGGATGGCTGGCTGGAGGGATGGATGGATGGCTGGATGGAGGGATGGCTGGATGTAGGGTTGGCTGGATGGTTGGCTGGCTGGAGGGATGGATGGATGGATGGATGGCTGGATGGATGGCTGGCTGGAGGGATGAATGGGTGGCTGGATGGACGGCTGGATGGATGGATGGCTGGATGGATGGCTATCTGGAGGGATGGATTGATGGATGGATGGCTGGATGGATGGTTGGATGGATGGATGGCTGGATGGATGGCTGGCTGGAGGGATGGATGGTTGGATGGCTGGATGGAGGTGTGGCTGGATGGTTGGCTGGCTGGAGGAATGGATGGATGGATGGCTGGCTGGAGGGATGCATGGATGGATGGATGGCTGGATGGACGGCTGGTTTGGATGGATGGCTGGATGGACGGCTGGCTGGAGGGATGGATTGATGGATGGATGGCTGGATGGATGGCTGGATGGATGGATGGATGGGTGGATGGCTGGCTGGAGGGATGGATTGATGGGTGGATGGCTGGATGGAGGGATGGCTGGATTGTTGGCTGGCTGGATGGATGGATGGATGGATGGATGGCTGGATGGATGGCTCAATGGATGGCTGGATGGATGGATGGCTGGAAAGATAGCTGGCTGGAGGGATGGATGGATGGATGGATGGCTGGATGGATGGCTGGATGGATGGATGGCTGGATGGATGGCTGGCTGGAGGGATGGATTGATGGATGGATGGCTGGATGTGTTGCTGGATGGATGGATGGCTGGATGGATGGCTGGCTGGAGGGATGGATTGATGGATGGATGGCTGGATGGAGGGATGGCTGGATGTTTGGCTGGACGGTTGGATGGCTGGATGGCTGGCTGGCTGGAGGGATGGATGGATGGATGGCTGGAAGGATGGCTGAATGAATGGATGGCTGGATGGATGGCTGGCTGGAGGAATGGATGGATGGATGGATGGCTGGATTGATGGCTGGATGGATGGATGGCTGGATGGATGGCTGTATGGATGGCTGGATGGATGGCTGTCTGGATGGATAGCTGGCTGGAGGGATGGATGGATGGATGGATGGTTGGATGGACGGCTGGATGGATGGATGGCTGGATGGATGGCTGGCTGGAGGGATGGATTGATGGATGGATGGCTGGATGGATGGCTGGATGGATGGATGGCTGGATAGATGGCTGGCTGGAGGAATGGATCGATGGCTGGATGGAGGGATGTAGGGATGGCTGGATGTAGGGTTGGCTAGTTGGTTGGCTGGCTGGAGGGATGGATGGATGGCTGGATGGATGGCTGGCTGGAGGGATGGATGGATGGCTGGATGTACGGCTGGATGGATGGACGGCTGGATGGATGGCTGGCTGGAGGGATGGATTGATGGATGGATGGCTGGATGGATGGCTGGATGGATGGATGGCTGGATGGATGGCTGGCTGGAGGGATGGATGGATGGATGGCTAATCATCCATCCATTGTTGGATGGTTGGCTGGCTAGAGAGATGCATGGATGAATGGATGGCTGGATGGATGGCTGGCTGGAGGGATGCATGGATGGATCGATGGCTGGATGGACGGCTGGTTAGGATGGATGGCTGGATGGATGGCTGGCTGGAGGGATGGATTGATGGATGGATGACTGGTTGGATGGCTGGATGGATGGATTGCTGGATGGATGGCTGGCTGGAGGGATGTATGGATGGGTGGATGGCTGGATGGAGGGATGGCTGGATGGTTGGCTGGCTGGATGGATGGATGGATGGATGGATGGATGGCTGGATGGATGGCTGGATGGAGGGATTGCAGGATGGATGGCTGGCTGGAGCGATGGATGGATGGCTGGATGGATGGCTGGATGGATGGATGGCTTAATGGCTGGCTGGCTGGAGGGATGGATGGCTGGATGGATGGCTGGATGGATGGATGGATGGATGGCTGGCTGGAGGTATGGATGGATGGATGATTGGCTGGATGGATGGCTGGATGGAGAGATGGATGAATGCATGGATGGCTGGATGGATGGCTGGATGGAGGGATGGCTGGATGGATGACTTGCTGGAGGGATGGATGGATGGATGGTTGGCTGGATTGATGGCTGGATGGCTGGATGGCTGGATGGATGGCTTGCTGCAGGGATGGATGGATGGATGGCTGGATGGATGGCTGGATGGATGGATGGCTGGATGAATGGCTGGCTGGAGGGACGGATGGATGGCTGGATGGATGGCTGGATGGATGGATGGCTGGATGGATGACTCGCTGGCGGGATGGATGGATGGATGGCTGGATGGATGGCTTAATGGATGGATGGCTGGATGGATGGCTGGATGGTTGGATGGATGGATGGCTGGATGGATGGATGGCTGGATGGATGGATGGCTGGATGGCTGGAAGTCTGGATGGATGGATGGCTGGATGGATGGCTGGATGGATGGACGGATGGATGGAGGGATGGCTGGATGGATGGCAGGCTGGAGGGATGGATGGATGGCTGGATGGATGTCTGGATGGAGGAATGGCTGGATGGATGGCTGGCTGGAGAGATGGATGGATGGATGGATGGCTGGATGGATGGCTGGATGGATGGATGGCTGGATGGACGATTGGCTGGAGGGATGGATGGATGGATGGCTGGATGGATGGCTGGCTGGAGGGATGGATGGATGGATGGATGGATCGCTGTATGGATGGCTGGATGGATAGATGGCTGGATGGATGGCTGGCTGGAGTGATGGATGCGTGGATGGTTGGATGGATGGCTAGTTGGATTGATGGCTGGATGGATGGCTGGCTGGAGGGATGGAAGGTTGGATGGATGGCTGGATGGATGGCTGGATGGATGGCTGGATGTCTTGATGGCTGGCTGGATGGATGGATGACTGGTTGGTTGGATGTATGGATGGATGGCTGGATGGATGGCTGGATGGATGGCTGGATGAATGGATGGATGGCTGGGTGGATGGATGGATGGATGGCTGGATGGATGGCTGGATGGATGGCTGGCTGGATGGATGGATGGATGGATGGATGGATGGATGGATGGATGGATGGATGGATGGATGGATGGATGGATGGATGGATGGCAGGCTGGAGGGATGGATGGAAGGCTGGCTGGAGGGATGGATGGATGGATGGCTGGATGGATGGCTGGATAGATGGATGGCTGGATTGATGGCTGGCTGGAGGGATGGATGGATGCATGGGTGGCTGGATGGATGGCTGGATGGATGGATTTCCGGATGGATGGCTGTCTGGAGAGATGGCTGGATGGATGGATGGCTGGATGGATGGCTGGCTGGAGGGATGGATGGATGGATGGATGGCTGGATGGATGGCTGGATGGATGGATGTCTGGATGGATGGCTTGCTGGAGGGATGGATGGGTGGCTGGATGGATGGCTGGATGGATGGCTGAATGGATTGCTGGCTGGAGTAATGGATGGATTAATGGATGGCTGGACGGATGGATGGATGGATGGAAGGCTGGATGGATGGCTGGCTGGAGTAATGGATGCATGGATGGCTGAATGGATGGCTAGATCGATGGATGGCTGGATGGATGGCTGGCTGGAGGGATGGGGTCATGGATGGATGGCTGGATGGATGGCTGGATGGAAGGATGGCTGGATGCATGGCTGGCTGGAGGGTTGGATTGAATGATGGATGGCTGGATGGCTGGCTGGATGGAGGGATGGATGGTTGGATGGCTGGATGAAGGTGTGGCTGGATGGTTGGCTGGCTGGAGGGATGGATGGATGGCTGGATGGATGGCTGGATGGATGGATGGCTGGATGGATGGCTGGCTGGAGGGATGGATGGTTGGAGGGATGGATGGATGGCTGGATGGATGGCTGGATGGATGGATGGCTGGATGGATGGCTGGCTGGAGGGATGGATGGTTGGATGGCTGGATGGAGGTGTGGCTGGATGGTTGGCTGGCTGGAGGGATGGATGGATGGATGGATGGATGGCTGGCTGGAGGGATGCATGGATGGATGGATGGCTTTATGGACGGCTGGTTTGGATGGATGGCTGGATGGACGGCTGGCTGGAGGGATGGATTGATGGATGGATGGCTGGATGGATGGCTGGATGGATGGATGGCTGGATGGATGGCTGGCTGGAGGGATGGATTGATGGGTGGATGGAAAGATAGCTGGCTGGAGGGATGGATGGATGGATGGATGGCTGGATGGATGGCTGGATGGATGGATGGCTGGATGGATGGCTGGCTGGAGGCATGGATTGATGGATGGATGGCTGGATGGGTTGCTGGATGGATGGATGGCTGGATGGATGGCTGGCTGGAGGGATGGATGGATGGATGGATGGCTGGATGGAGGGATGGCTGGATGGTTGGCTGGCTGGTTGGCTGGACGGTTGGATGGCTGGATGGATGGCTGGCTGGAGGGATGGATGGATGGATGGCTGGAAGGATGGCTGGATGAATGGATGGCTGGATGGATGGCTGGCTGGAGGAATGGATGGATGGCTGGATTGATGGCTGGATGGATGGATGGCTGGATGGATGGCTGAATGGATGGCTGGATGGATGGCTGGCTGAATGGATAGCTGGCTGGAGGGATGGATGGATGGATGGATGGTTGGATGGACGGCTGGATGGATGGATGGCTGGATGGATGGCTGGCTGGAGGGATGGATTGATGGATGGATGGCTGGATGGATGGCTGGATGGATGGATGGCTGGATGGATGGCTGGCTGGAGGGATGGATGGATGGATGGATGGCTGGATGGAGGGATGGCTGGATGGTTGGCTGGCTGGTTGGCTGGACGGTTGGATGGCTGGATGGCTGGCTGGCTGGAGGGATGGATGGATGGATGGCTGGAAGGATGGCTGGATGAATGGATGGCTGGATGGATGGCTGGCTGGAGGAATGGATGGATGGATGGATGGCTGGATTGATGGCTGGATGGATGGATGGCTGGATGGATGGCTGAATGGATGGCTGGATGGCTGGCTGAATGGATAGCTGGCTGGAGGGATGGATGGATGGATGGATGGTTGGATGGACGGCTGTATGGATGGATGGCTGGATGGATGGCTGGCTGGAGGGATGGATTGATGGATGGATGGCTGGATGGATGGCTGGATGGATGGATGGCTGGATGGATGGCTGGCTGGAGGGATGGATGGATGGCAGGATGGAGGGATGGGGGGATGGCTGGATGTAGGGTTGGCTAGATGGTTGTCTGGCTGGAGGGATGGATGGATGGCTAGATGGATGGCTGGCTGGAGGGATGGATGGATGGCTGGATGGACGGCTGGATGGATGGATGGCTGGATGGATGGCTGGCTGGAGGGATGGATTGATGGATGGATGGCTGGATGGATGGCTGGATGGATGGATGGCTGGATGGATGGCTGGCTGGAGGGATGAATGGATGGATGGCTGGATGGAGGGATGGCTGGATGGTTGGCTGGCTAGAGGGATGGATGGATGGATGGATGGCTGGATGGATGGCTGGCTGGAGGGATGCATGGATGGATGGATGGCTGGATGGACGGCTGGTTTGGATGGATGGCTGGATGGATGGCTGGCTGGAGGGATGGATGGATGGGTGGATGGCTGGATGGAGGGATGGCTGGATGGTTGGCTGGCTGGATGGATGGATGGATGAATGGCTGGATGGATGGCTGGATGGAGGGATTGCTGGATGGATGGCTGGCTGGAGGGATGGATGGATGGCTGGATGGATGGCTGGATGGATGGATGGCTTAATGGCTGGCTGGCTGGAGGGATGGATGGCTTGATGGATGGCTGGATGGATGGATGGATGGATGGATGGATGGCTGGCTGGAGGTATGGATGGATGGATGTTTGGCTGGATGGATGGCTGGATGGAGAGATGGATGAATGCATGGATGGCTGGATGGATGGCTGGATGGAGGGATGGTTGGATGGATGGCTTGCTGGAGGGATGGATGGATGGATGGTTGGCTGGACTGATGGCTGTATGGCTAGATGGATGGCTTGCTGGAGGGATGGATGGATGGATGGCTGAATGGATGGCTGGATGGATGGATGGCTGGATGAATGGCTGGCTGGAGGGATGGATGGATGGCTGGATGGATGGCTGGATGGATGGATGGCTGGATGGATGACTCGCTGGCGGGATGGATGGATGGATGGATGGCTGGATGGATGGCTTCATGGATGGATGGCTGGATCGATGGCTGGATGGTTGGATGGATGGATGGCTGGATGGATGGATGGCTGGTGGATGGATGGCTGGATGGCTGGAAGTCTAGATGGATGGATGGCTGGATGGATGGCTGGATGGATGGATGGCTGTACGGATGGATGGCTGGATGGATGGCTGGCTGGAGGGATGGATGGATGGATGGCTGGATGGATGGCTGGATGGATGGATGGCTCAATGGATGGCTGGCTGGAGGAATGGGTGGATGGATGAATGGCTGGATGGATGGCTGGATGGATGGATGGCTGGATTGATGGCTGGATGGATGGATGGCTGGATGGATGGCTGAATGGATGGCTGGATGGCTGGCTGAATGGATAGCTGGCTGGAGGGATGGATGGATGGATGGATGGTTGGATGGACGGCTGGATGGATGGATGGCTGGATGGATGGCTGGCTGGAGGGATGGATTGATGGATGGATGGCTGGATGGATGGCTGGATGGATGGATGGCTGGATGGATGGCTGGCTGGAGGGATGGATGGATGGCAGGATGGAGGGATGGGGGGATGGCTGGATGTAGGGTTGGCTAGATGGTTGTCTGGCTGGAGGGATGGATGGATGGCTAGATGGATGGCTGGCTGGAGGGATGGATGGATGGCTGGATGGACGGCTGGATGGATGGATGGCTGGATGGATGGCTGGCTGGAGGGATGGATTGATGGATGGATGGCTGGATGGATGGCTGGATGGATGGATGGCTGGATGGATGGCTGGCTGGAGGGATGAATGGATGGATGGCTGGATGGAGGGATGGCTGGATGGTTGGCTGGCTAGAGGGATGGATGGATGGATGGATGGCTGGATGGATGGCTGGCTGGAGGGATGCTTGGTGGTATGGATGGCTGGATGGACGGCTGGTTTGGATGGATGGCTGGATGGATGGCTGGCTGGAGGGATGGATGGATGGGTGGATGGCTGGATGGAGGGATGGCTGGATGGTTGGCTGGCTGGATGGATGGATGGATGAATGGCTGGATGGATGGCTGGATGGAGGGATTGCTGGATGGATGGCTGGCTGGAGGGATGGATGGATGGCTGGATGGATGGCTGGATGGATGGATGGCTTAATGGCTGGCTGGCTGGAGGGATGGATGGCTTGATGGATGGCTGGATGGATGGATGGATGGATGGATGGATGGCTGGCTGGAGGTATGGATGGATGGATGTTTGGCTGGATGGATGGCTGGATGGAGAGATGGATGAATGCATGGATGGCTGGATGGATGGCTGGATGGAGGGATGGATGGATGGATGGTTGGCTGGACTGATGGCTGTATGGCTAGATGGATGGCTTGCTGGAGGGATGGATGGATGGATGGCTGAATGGATGTCTGGATAGATGGATGGCTGGATGAATGGCTGGCTGGAGGGATGGATGGATGGCTGGATGGATGGCTGGATGGATGGATGGCTGGATGGATGACTCGCTGGCGGGATGGATGAATGGATGGATGGCTGGATGGATGGCTTCATGGATGGATGGCTGGATGGATGGCTGGATGGTTGGATGGATGGATGGCTGGATGGATGGATGGCTGGTGGATGGATGGCTGGATGGCTGGAAGTCTAGATGGATGGATGGCTGGATGGATGGATGGCTGGACGGATGGATGGCTGGATGGATGGCTGGCTGGAGGGATGGATGGATGGATGGCTGGATGGATGGCTGGCTGGAGGAATGGGTGGATGGATGAATGGCTGGATGGATGGATGGATGGATGGATGGCTGGATGTATGGCTGAATGGATAGCTGGATGGACGGATGGCTGGATTGATAGCTGGCTGGAGGGATGGATGGAAGGATGGATGGCTGGATGGATGGCTGGATAGATGGATGGCTGGATGGATGGCTGGCTGGAGGGATGGATTGATGGATGAATGGCTGGATGGGTTGCTGGATGGATAGCTGGATGGACGGATGGCTGGATTGATAGCTGGCTGGAGGAATGGATGGAAGGATGGATGGCTGGATGGATGGCTGGATAGATGGATGGCTGGATGGATGGCTGGCTGGAGGGATGGATTGATGGATGAATGGCTGGATGGGTTGCTGGATGGATGGATGGCTGCATGGATGGCTGGCTGGAGGGATGGATGGATGGATGGATGGCTGGATGAAGGGATGGCTGGATGGTTGGCTGGCTGGAAGGCTGGACGGTTGGATGGCTGGATGGATGGCTGGCTGGAGGTAAGGATGGATGGATGTCTGGATGGATGGCTGGATGGATGGATGGCTGGATGGATGGCTGGCTGGAGGAACGGATGGATGGATGGATGGCTGGATTGATGGCTGGATGGATGGATGGCTGGATTGATAGCTGGCTGGAGGGATGGATGGAAGGATGGATGGCTGGATGGATGGCTGGATAGATGGATGGCTGGATGGATGGCTGGCTGGAGTGATGGATTGATGGATGAATGGCTGGATGGGTTGCTGGATGGATGGATGGCTGCATGGATGGCTGGCTGGAGGGATGGATGGATGGATGGATGGCTGGATGGAGGGATGGCTGGATGGTTGGCTGGCTGGAAGGCTGGACGGTTGGATGGCTGGATGGATGGCTGGCTGGAGGTAAGGATGGATGGATGTCTGGATGGATGGCTGGATGGATGGATGGCTGGATGGATGGCTGGTGGAGGAACGGATGGATGGATGGATGGCTGGATTGATGGCTGGATGGATGGATGGCTGGATGGATGGCTGAATGGATGGCTGGATGGATGGATGGCTGGATGGATAGCTGGCTGGAGGGATGGATGGATGGATGGATGGTTGGATGGACGGCTGGATGGATGGATGGCTGGATGGATGGCTGGCTGGAGGGATGGATTGATGGATGGATGGCTGGATGGATGGCTGGATGGATGGCTGGATGGATGGCTGGCTGGAGGGATGGATGGATGGCTGGATGGAGGGATGGCTGGATGTAGGGTTGGCTGGATGGTTGGCTGGCTGGAGGGATGGATGGATGGATGGATGGCTGGATGGATGGCTGGCTGGAGGGATGAATGGGTGGCTGGATGGACGGCTGGATGGATGGATGGCTGGATGGATGGCTGGCTGGAGGGATGGATTGATGGATGGATGGCTGGATGGATGGTTGGATGGATGGATGGCTGGATGGATGGCTGGCTGGAGGGATGGATGGTTGGATAGCTGGATGGAGGTGTGGCTGGATGGTTGGCTGGCTGGAGGAATGGATGGATGGATGGCTGGCTGGAGGGATGCATGGATGGATGGATGGCTGGATGGACGGCTGGTTTGGATGGATGGCTGGATGGACGGCTGGCTGGAGGGATGGATTGATGGATGGATGGCTGGATGGATGGCTGGATGGATGGATGGGTGGATGGCTGGCTGGAGAGATGGATTGATGGGTGGATGGCTGGATGGAGGGATGGCTGGATGGTTGGCTGGCTGGATGGATGGATGGATGGATGGATGGCTGGATGGATGGCTGAATGGATGGCTGGATGGATGGATGGCTGGAAAGATAGCTGGCTGGAGGGATCGATGGATGGATGGATGGCTGGATGGATGGCTGGATGGATGGATGGCTGGATGGATGGCTGGCTGGAGGGATGGATTGATGGATGGATGGCTGGATGGGTTGCTGGATGGATGGATGGCTGGATGGATGGCTGGCTGGAGGGATGGATTGATGGATGGATGGCTGGATGGAGGGATGGCTGGATGGTTGGCTGGACGGTTGGATGGCTGGATGGCTGGCTGGCTGGAGGGATGGATGGATGGATGGCTGGAAGGATGGCTGGATGAATGGATGGCTGGATGGATGGCTGGCTGGAGGAATGGATGGATGGATGGATGGCTGGATTGATGGCTGGATGGATGGATGGCTGGATGGATGGCTGAATGGATGGCTGGATGGATGGCTGTCTGGATGGATAGCTGGCTGGAGGGATGGATGGATGGATGGATGGTTGGATGGACGGCTGGATGGATGGATGGCTGGATGGATGGCTGGCTGGAGGGATGGATTGATGGATGGATGGCTGGATGGATGGCTGGATGGATGGATGGCTGGATAGATGGCTGGCTGGAGGGATGGATCGATGGCTGGATGGAGGGATGGAGGGATGGCTGGATGTAGGGTTGGCTAGTTGGTTGGCTGGCTGGAGGGATGGATGGATGGCTGGATGGATGGCTGGCTGGAGGGATGGATGGATGGCTGGATGTACGGCTGGATGGATGGACGGCTGGATGGATGGCTGGCTGGAGGGATGGATTGATGGATGGATGGCTGGATGGATGGCTGGATGGATGGATGGCTGGATGGTTGGCTGGCTGGAGGGATGGATGGATGGATGGCTGGATGGAGGGATGGCTGGATGGTTGGCTGGCTAGAGGGATGCATGGATGAATGGATGGCTGGATAGATGGCTGGCTGGAGGGATGCCTGGATGGATCGATGGCTGGATGGACGGCTGGTTAGGATGGATGGCTTGATGGATGGCTGGCTGGAGGGATGGATTGATGGATGGATGACTGGTTGGATGGCTGGATGGATGGATTGCTGGATGGATGGCTGGCTGGAGGGATGGTTGGATGGGTGGATGGCTGGATGGAGGGATGGCTGGATGGTTGGCTGGCTGGATGGATGGATGGATGGATGGATGGCTGGATGGATGGCTGGATGGAGGGATTGCTGGATGGATGGCTGGCTGGAGCGATGTATGGATGGCTGGATGGATGGCTGGATGGATGGATGGCTTAATGGCTGGCTGGCTGGAGGGATGGATGGCTGGATGGATGGCTGGATGGATGGATGGATGGATGGATGGCTGGCTGGAGGTATGGATGGATGGATGATTGGCTGGATGGATGGCTGGATGGAGAGATGGATGAATGCATGGATGGCTGGATGGATGGCTGGATGGAGGGATGGCTGGATGGATGACTTGCTGGAGGGATGGATGGATGGATGGTTGGCTGGATTGATGGCTGGATGGCTGGATGGATGGCTTCCTGGAGGGATGGATGGATGGATGGATGGATGGCTGGATGGATGGCTGGATGGATGGATGGCTGGATGAATGGCTGGCTGGAGGGACGGATGGATGGCTGGATGGATGGCTGGATGGATGGATGGCTGGATGGATGACTCGCTGGCGGGATGGATGGATGGCTGGATGGATGGCTTAATGGATGGATGGCTGGATGGATGGCTGGATGGTTGGATGGATGGATGGCTGGATGGATGGATGGCTGGATGGATGGATGGCTGGATGGCTGGAAGTCTGGATGGATGGATGGCTGGATGGATGGCTGGATGGATGGACGGATGGATGGAGGGATGGCTGGATGGATGGCAGGCTGGAGGGATGGATGGATGGCTGGATGGATGTCTGGATGGAGGAATGGCTGGATGGATGGATGGCTGGATGGATGGCTGGCTGGAGGGATGGATGGATGGCTGGATGGAGGGATGGCTGGATGTAGGGTTGGCTGGATGGTTGGCTGGCTGGAGGGATGGATGGATGGATGGATGGCTGGATGGATGGCTGGCTGGAGGGATGAATGGGTGGCTGGATGGACGGCTGGATGGATGGATGGCTGGATGGATGGCTGGCTGGAGGGATGGATTGATGGATGGATGGCTGGATGGATAGTTGGATGGATGGATGGCTGGATGGATGGCTGGCTGGAGGGATGGATGGTTGGATGGCTGGATGGAGGTGTGGCTGGATGGTTGGCTGGCTGGAGGAATGGATGGATGGATGGCTGGCTGGAGGGATGCATGGATGGATGGATGGCTGGATGGACGGCTGGTTTGGATGGATGGCTGGATGGACGGCTGGCTGGAGGGATGGATTGATGGATGGATGGCTGGATGGATGGCTGGATGGATGGATGGATGGGTGGATGGCTGGCTGGAGGGATGGATTGATGGGTGGATGGCTGGATGGAGGGATGGCTGGATGGTTGGCTGGCTGGATGGATGGATGGATGGATGGATGGCTGGATGGATGGCTCAATGGATGGCTGGATGGATGGATGGCTGGAAAGATAGCTGGCTGGAGGGATGGATGGATGGATGGATGGCTGAATGGATGGCTGGATGGATGGATGGCTGGATGGATGGCTGGCTGGAGGGATGGATTGATGGATGGATGGCTGGATGGGTTGCTGGATGGATGGATGGCTGGATGGATGGCTGGCTGGAGGGGTGGATTGATGGATGGATGGCTGGATGGAGGGATGGCTGGATGGTTGGCTGGACGGTTGGATGGCTGGATGGCTGGCTGGCTGGAGGGATGGATGGATGGATGGCTGGAAGGATGGCTGGATGAATGGATGGCTGGATGGATGGCTGGCTGGAGGAATGGATGGATGGATGGATGGCTGGATTGATGGCTGGATGGATGGATGGCTGGATGGATGGCTGAATGGATGGATGAATGGATGGCTGTCTGGATGGATAGCTGGCTAGAGGGATGGATGCATGGATGGATGGTTGGATGGACGGCTGGATGGATGGATGGCTGGATGGATGGCTGGCTGGATGGATGGCTGGATAGATGGCTGGCTGGAGGAATGGATCGATGGCTGGATGGAGGGATGTAGGGATGGCTGGATGTAGGGTTGGCTAGTTGGTTGGCTGGCTGGAGGGATGGATGGATGGCTGGATGGATGGCTGGCTGGAGGGATGGATGGATGGCTGGATGTACGGCTGGATGGATGGACGGCTGGATGGATGGCTGGCTGGAGGGATGGATTGATGGATGGATGGCTGGATGGATGGCTGGATGGATGGATGGCTGGATGGATGGCTGGCTGGAGGGATGGATGGATGGATGGTTAAATGGAGGGATGGCTGGATGGTTGGCTGGCTAGAGAGATGCATGGATGAATGGATGGCTGGATGGATGGCTGGCTGGAGGGATGCATGGATGGATCGATGGCTGGATGGACGGCTGGTTAGGATGGATGGCTGGATGGATGGCTGGCTGGAGGGATGGATTGATGAATGGATGACTGGTTGGATGGCTGGATGGATGGATTGCTGGATGGATGGCTGGCTGGAGGGATGGATGGATGGGTGGATGGCTGGATGGAGGGATGGCTGGATGGTTGGCTGGCTGGCTGGATGGATGGATGGATGGATGGCTGGATGGATGGCTGGATGGAGGGATTGCTGGATGGATGGCTGGCTGGAGCGATGGATGGATGGCTGGATGGATTGCTGGATGGATGGATGGCTTAATGGCTGGCTGTTTGGAGGGATGGATGGCTGGATGGATGGCTGGATGGATGGATGGATGGATGGATGGATGGCTGGCTGGAGGTATGGATGGATGGATGATTGGCTGGATGGATGGCTGGATGGAGAGATGGATGAATGCATGGATGGCTGGATGGATGGCTGGATGGAGGGATGGCTGGATGGATGACTTGCTGGAGGGATGGATGGATGGATGGTTGGCTGGATTGATGGCTGGATGGCTGGATGGATGACTTGCTGGAGGGATGGATGGATGGATGGATGGCTGGATGGATGGCTGGATGGATGGATGGCTGGATGAATGGCTGGCTGGAGGGACGGATGGATGGCTGGATGGATGGCTGGATGGATGGATGGCTGGATGGATGACTCGCTGGCGGGATGGATGGATGGATGGCTGGATGGATGGCTTAATGGATGGATGGCTGGATGGATGGCTGGATGGTTGGATGGATGGATGGCTGAATGGATGGATGGCTGGATGGATGGATGGCTGGATGGCTGTAAGTCTGGATGGATGGATGGCTGGATGGATGGCTGGATGGGTGGACGGATGGATGGAGGGATGGCTGGATGGATGGCAGGCTGGAGGGATGGATGGATGGCTGGATGGATGTCTGGATGGAGGAATGGCTGGATGGATGGCTGGCTGGAGAGATGGATGGATGGATGGATGGCTGGATGGATGGCTGGATGGATGGATGGCTGGATGGACGATTGGCTGGAGGGATGGATGGATGGATGGCTGGATGGATGGCTGGCTGGAGGGATGGATGGATGGATGGATGGATCGCTGTATGGATGGCTGGATGGATAGATGGCTGGATGGATGGCTGGCTGGAGTGATGGATGCGTGGATGGTTGGATGGATGGCTAGTTGGATTGATGGCTGGATGGATGGCTGGCTGGAGGGATGGAAGGATGTATGGATGGCTGGATGGATGGCTGGATGGATGGCTGGAGGTCTTGATGGCTGGCTGGATGGATGGATGACTGGTTGGTTGGATGTATGGATGGATGGCTGGATGGATGGCTGGATGGATGGCTGGATGAATGGATGGATGGCTGGGTGGATGGATGGATGGATAGCTGGATGGATGGCTGGATGGAAGGCTGGCTGGATGGATGGATGGATGGATGGATGGATGGATGGATGGATGGCTGGATGGACGGCTGGTTTGGATGGATGGCTGGATGGACGGCTGGCTGGAGGGATGGATTGATGGATGGATGGCTGGATGGATGGCTGGATGGATGGATGGATGGGTGGATGGCTGGCTGGAGGGATGGATTGATGGGTGGATGGCTGGATGGAGGGATGGCTGGGTGGTTGGCTGGCTGGATGGATGGATGGATGGATGGCTGGATGGATGGCTCAATGGATGGCTGGATGGATGGATGGCTGGAAAGATAGCTGGCTGGAGGAATGGAGGGATGGATGGATGGCTGGATGGATGGCTGGATGGATGGATGGCTGGATGGATGGCTGGCTGGAGGGATGGATTGATGGATGGATGGCTGGATGGGTTGCTGGATGGATGGATGGCTGGATGGATGGCTGGCTGGAGGGGTGGATTGATGGATGGATGGCTGGATGGAGGGATGGCTGGATGGTTGGCTGGACGGTTGGATGGCTGGATGGCTGGCTGGCTGGAGGGATGGATGTATGGATGGCTGGAAGGATGGCTGGATGAATGGATGGCTGGATGGATGGCTGGCTGGAGGAATGGATGGATGGATGGATGGCTGGATTGATGGCTGGATGGATGGATGGCTGGATGGATGGCTGAATGGATGGATGAATGGATGGCTGTCTGGATGGATAGCTGGCTAGAGGGATGGATGGATGGATGGATGGTTGGATGGACGGCTGGATGGATGGATGGCTGGATGGATGGCTGGCTGGAGGGATGGATTGATGGATGGATGGCTGGATGGATGGCTGGATGGATGGATGGCTGGATAGATGGCTGGCTGGAGGAATGGATCGATGGCTGGATGGAGGGATGTAGGGATGGCTGGATGTAGGGTTGGCTAGTTGGTTGGCTGGCTGGAGGGATGGATGGATGGCTGGATGGATGGCTGGCTGGAGGGATGGATGGATGGCTGGATGTACGGCTGGATGGATGGACGGCTGGATGGATGGCTGGCTGGAGGGATGGATTGATGGATGGATGGCTGGATGGATGGCTGGATGGATGGATGGCTGGATGGATGGCTGGCTGGAGGGATGGCTGGATGGTTGGCTGGCTAGAGAGATGCATGGATGAATGGATGGCTGGATGGATGGCTGGCTGGAGGGATGCATGGATGGATCGATGGCTGGATGGACGGCTGGTTAGGATGGATGGCTGGATGGATGGCTGGCTGGAGGGATGGATTGATGAATGGATGACTGGTTGGATGGCTGGATGGATGGATTGCTGGATGGATGGCTGGCTGGAGGGATGGATGGATGGGTGGATGGCTGGATGGAGGGATGGCTGGATGGTTGGCTGGCTGGCTGGATGGATGGATGGATGGATGGCTGGATGGATGGCTGGATGGAGGGATTGCTGGATGGATGGCTGGCTGGAGCGATGGATGGATGGCTGGATGGATGGCTGGATGTATGGATGGCTGAATGGCTGGCTGTTTGGAGGGATGGATGGCTGGATGGATGGCTGGATGGATGGATGGATGGATGGATGGATGGCTGGCTGGAGGAATGGATGGATGGATGATTGGCTGGATGGATGGCTGGATGGAGAGATGGATGAATGCATGGATGGCTGGATGGATGGCTGGATGGAGGGATGGCTGGATGGATGACTTGCTGGAGGGATGGATGGATGGATGGTTGGCTGGATTGATGGCTGGATGGCTGGATGGCTGGATGGATGGCTTGCTGGAGGGATGGATGGATGGATGGATGGCTGGATGGATGGCTAGATGGATGGATGGCTGGATGAATGGCTGGCTGGAGGGACGGATGGATGGCTGGATGGATGGCTGGATGGATGGATGGCTGGATGGATGACTCGCTGGCGGGATGGATGGATGGATGGCTGGATGGATGGCTTAATGGATGGATGGCTGGATGGATGGCTGGATGGTTGGATGGATGGATGGCTGGATGGATGGATGGCTGGATGGATGGATGGCTGGATGGCTGTAAGTCTGGATGGATGGATGGCTGGATGGATGGCTGGATGGATGGACGGATGGATGGAGGGATGGCTGGATGGATGGCAGGCTGGAGGGATGGATGGATGGCTGGATGGATGTCTGGATGGAGGAATGGCTGGATGGATGGCTGGCTGGAGAGATGGATGGATGGATGGATGGCTGGATGGATGGCTGGATGGATGGATGGCTGGATGGACGATTGGCTGGAGGGATGGATGGATGGATGGCTGGATGGATGGCTGGCTGGAGGGATGGATGGATGGATGGATGGATCGCTGTATGGATGGCTGGATGGATAGATGGCTGGATGGATGGCTGGCTGGAGTGATGGATGCGTGGATGGTTGGATGGATGGCTAGTTGGATTGATGGCTGGATGGATGGCTGGCTGGAGGGATGGAAGGATGTATGGATGGCTGGATGGATGGCTGGATGGATGGCTGGATGTCTTGATGGCTGGCTGGATGGATGGATGACTGGTTGGTTGGATGTATGGATGGATGGCTGGATGGATGGCTGGATGGATGGCTGGATGAATGGATGGATGGCTGGGTGGATGGATGGATGGATAGCTGGATGGATGGCTGGATGGAAGGCTGGCTGGATGGATGGATGGATAGATGGATGGATGGATGGATGGATGGATGGATGGATGGATGGATGGATGGATGGCTGGCTGGAGGGATGGATGGAAGGCTGGCTGGAGGGATGGATGGATGGATGGCTGGATGGATGGCTGGATAGATGGATGGCTGGATTGATGGCTGGCTGGAGGGATGGATGGATGCATGGGTGGCTGGATGGATGGCTGGATGGATGGATTTCCGGATGGATGGCTGTCTGTAGAGATGTCTGGATGGATGGATGGCTGGATGGATGGCTGGCTGGAGGGATGGATGGATGGATGGATTGCTGGATGGATGGCTGGATGGATGGATGTCTGGATGGATGGCTTGCTGGAGGGATGGATGGGTGGCTGGATGGATGGCTGGATGGATGGCTGAATGGATTGCTGGCTGGAGTAATGGATGGATTAATGGATGGCTGGACGAATGGATGGATGGATGGAAGGCTGGATGGATGGCTGGCTGGA
>NW_027308430.1:0-110000 GCF_047496885.1 Scyliorhinus torazame
CCCCTGACACTGTCCCCCTGACACTGTCCCTGACACTGTCCCCCTGACACTGTCCCCCTGACACTGTCCCTGACACTGTCCCTGACACTGTCCCCCTGACACTGTCCCCCTGACACTGTCCCCCTGACACTGTCCCCCTGACACTGTCCCTGACACTGTCCCCCTGACACTGTCCCCCTGACACTGTCCCTGACACTGTCCCCCTGACACTGTCCCCCTGACACTGTCCCTGACACTGTCCCCCTGACACTGTCCCCCTGACACTGTCCCTGACACTGTCCCTGACACTGTCCCCCTGACACTGTCCCTGACACTGTCCCCCTGACACTGTCCCTGACACTGTCCCCCTGACACTGTCCCCCTGACACTGTCCCCCTGACACTGTCCCCCTGACACTGTCCCTGACACTGTCCCCCTGACACTGTCCCTGACACTGTCCCCCTGACACTGTCCCCCTGACACTATCCCCCTGACACTGTCCCTGACACTGTCCCCCTGACACTGTCCCCCTGACACTGTCCCTGACACTGTCCCCCTGACACTGTCCCTGACACTGTCCCCCTGACACTGTCCCTGACACTGTCCCCCTGACACTGTCCCTGACACTGTCCCCCTGACACTGTCCCCCTGACACTGTCCCTGACACTGTCCCCCTGACACTGTCCCCCTGACACTGTCCCTGACACTGTCCCTGACACTGTCCCCCTGACACTGTCCCCCTGACACTGTCCCTGACACTGTCCCTGACACTGTCCCTGACACTGTCCCCCTGACACTGTCCCCCTGACACTGTCCCTGACACTGTCCCCCTGACACTGTCCCCCTGACACTGTCCCTGACACTGTCCCTGACACTGTCCCTGACACTGTCCCCCTGACACTGTCCCCCTGACACTGTCCCTGACACTGTCCCTGACACTGTCCCCCTGACACTGTCCCCCTGACACTGTCCCCCTGACACTGTCCCCCTGACACTGTCCCTGACACAGTCCCCCTGACACTGTCCCTGACACTGTCCCCCTGACACTGTCCCCCTGACACTGTCCCCCTGACACTGTCCCTGACACTGTCCCTGACACTGTCCCCCTGACACTGTCCCTGACACTGTCCCCCTGACACTGTCCCCCTGACACTGTCCCTGACACTGTCCCCCTGACACTTTCCCCCTGACACTGTCCCTGACACTGTCCCTGACACTGTCCCCCTGACACTGCCCCTGACACTGTCCCTGACACTGTCCCTGACACTGTCCCCCTGACACTGTCCCTGACACTGTCCCCCTGACACTGTCCCTGACACTGTCCCCCTGACACTGTCCCTGACACTGTCCCTGACACTGTCCCTGACACTGTCCCTGACACTGTCCCTGACACTGTCCCTGACACTGTCCCCCTGACACTGTCCCCCTGACACTGTCCCTGACACTGTCCCTGACACTGTCCCCCTGACACTGTCCCTGACACTGTCCCTGACACTGTCCCCCTGACACTGTCCCTGACACTGTCCCCCTGACACTGTCCCCCTGACACTGTCCCCCTGACACTGTCCCTGACACTGTCCCCCTGACACTGTCCCTGACACTGTCCCTGACACTGTCCCCCTGACACTGTCCCCCTGACACTGACCCTCACACTGACCCTCACACTGACCCTCACACTGTCCCTCACACTGACTCTCACACTGATCCTCACACTGTCCCTCACACTGACCCTCACACTGACCCTCACACTGTCCCTCACATTGACCCTCACACTGACCATCACACTGACCCTCACACTGACCCTCACACTGACTCTCACACTGACCCTCACACTGACCCTCACACTGACCGTCACACTGACCCTCACACTGACCCTCACACTGTCCCTCACACTGACCCTCACACTGACTCTCACACTGACCCTCACACTGACCCTCACACTGTCCCTCACATTGACCCTCACACTGACCATCACACTGACCCTCACACTGACCCTCACACTGTCCCTCACACTGACCCTCACACTGACCCTCACACTGACCCCTGGCTCTTTGCCCTCTCACGTTGCTGAGCTGTGCCGCTAAGCAAGACTTGCACCTTGACCTGTGGTCACTTTGCTGACCGTCCGGCCCCTCTCTTTCCAGGTGCCTCTGGCCTGAGGCTGGTGAACGGAACGTCCCGCTGCTCCGGCCGCCTGGAGATTTCCTACGGGGGTGAGTGGGGCCGAGTGCTGGATGGCTCCTGGGATTTCGCCTCTGGAGACGCCGTGTGTGAGGATTTGGGGTGCGGGTTCATCAGCGGAAACTCCAGCTCGCCTCACAAGGATCCCGTTTCCTGGAATCTTCCCAGGAAGACCTGGTTGGATGGGATTCAATGTCAAGGAACAGAACCTTCCGTCTGGGACTGCGTCCTCCGGCCACACGTCCCTCGATCATACTGGAATGTGAAATCCGACACAGTCCTCAGTTGTTCCGGTAAGTCTGGATGTGGACCTGTGCCTCGTACGTGCGTTTACCTTTCAAACTGCTATCTACCCCAGTATCGGCAGCATGGTAGCACAGTGGTTAGCACCGTGGCTTCACAGCGCCAGGGTCCCAGGTTCGATTCCCCGCTGGGTCACTGTCTGTGCGGAGTCTGCCCGTTCTCCCCGTGTCCGCATGGGTTTCCTCCGCGTGCTCCGGTTTCCTCCCACAGTCCAAAGACGTGCAGGTTAGGTGGATTGGCCATGCTAAATTGCCCTTAGTGTCCAAAAAAGGTTAGGAGGGGTTATTGGGTTACGGGGATAGGGTGGAAGTGAGGGTTTAAGTGGGTCGGTGCAGACTCGATGGGCCGAATGGCCTCCTTCTGCACTGTATGTTCATCTCAATGTCTTGTACAAAGCGATTGATGGGACAGTTGCTAAATTGAACTGACGAGTGCCAAATAGGTTGGACAGTAAATTGTGAAGAAGACGTCAGGAGGTTACAAGGGGACACCGACAGGTTAATCTGTCACTGATAACGTCCAGGGTGTTTATAACGCAAGGCCCAATTAGTGACTGGAGTGTGGATGGAAAAATGAGAAGTGTGTCCGACGGAGATAGCTTTGTTCATTTGAAGGAGGCTGTATAAATAATTGGGGGTGATAGGCACCGGGTGTCATTACTCAGACCGAGAGGAGTTTGAACAGACACAGAGGTCGTTTGACCCAACAGGCGAAGGCTCGATGGGCCAAATGGCCTCTTTATATGCCCCACTGATAGTCAAGCTCGACGCCATTCAGGAGAAAATATTTGGTCAACATGTTAATCCCTGCCTTAAACATCCATTCCCTCCATTACCGACGCACAGTGTCAGCCGTGTGTCCCATCTACAAGATGCACAGCAGGAACTCACCGAGGTTCCTCAGGCAGCACCTTCCAAACTCACGCCCACCTCCATCGAGAAGGACAAGAGCAGCAGATACCTGGGAACCCCCCCACCTGGAGGCTCCCCTCCGAGTCACTCACCCCCCTGACTGGGAAATATATCGGCCGTTCCTTCACTGTCGCCAGGGCAACAGCCTGGAACTCCCTCTCTAACAGCACAGTGGGTGTACCTACACTTCAGCGGGTTAAGAAGGCAGCTCACCACCACCTTCTGAAGGGCAACTCGGGCTGGGTAATAAATGCTGGCCGAACCAGTGACAGTCTGCATCACTGCGAAATAATCTATAAAATATCAATAAAGGAATGCCAAGTGTATAAAATGGGAGCTGACCGTACCTTCTCTGTGTGTAATATGTCAATGTTTATCTTCTGACATGGCAGCTCTGCCAATGGGCCCCTCTCTCTCCCTGGAACGTGAGACCTTCCTGAAGGGGAACAGTGTCAGATTTCGCTGTCGGGCTTATCGCCCCCTGAGGGGGCTGACTTTCTACCTGGGCAAAGTGGTCAAACGATCGGCCGGGCCCCCCCTCCTTTCACAAGTAGCTGACCTGACAACCGTCCTGACCCTGGACAATGTGACAGCAGCTGACGAAGGTTCTTACGCCTGCTGGTACCAGTTCATCAGGGACGGGCATCAGTACAATTCCTCCATCAGCCACACCGTTGGCATCACTGTCACAGGTGAGTGAGTTAATGTTGAGAACTGACAAATGGGCCGTGATCGCTGCTGGGAAAAGAGGGATAAGGCGGGATTGTTGCGACCTGCCAAAATCTACCCGGCGCGGTTAATTCCCCGTCTGCACGGCTTGCTGTCGTAAAAATTCACCCAAAATATAATGATAATCGCTTATTGTCACAGGTAGGCTTCAAATGAAGTGACTGTGAAAAGCCCCTAGTCGCCACACTCCTGTTCAGGGGAGGCCGCTATGGGAAGAAAATGAAAGGAGATTGAATTGCCCAAACAAAGATTCTCGATGAACCTAACAACAATTTATACTGCACGGAAAGAATGTGATGATCGGTGGGTGGGTGGGCGCTGATTGATGGAGGTGTTGCCATGGAGAATGAGCTGGGGAGCACTTAGCAGTCGGGACGATCGGTGGCATTGTGGGTAACATCCCCCGCCCTGGAATCCAGGCTCTGGGCGAGCAGGTTCGAATCCCACATTGCCGTGGAATTCCAATCCAAATCGCAAAGTCTGGAATCGAAGAGCCAGTTTCAATAATGGCGAGGCCAAAACTACCAGTTATTGTTGTTGAAAATGTGTCCCCGTCCTCCTTTGAGGGAAGGGGTTCTGCTGCCCTTACCCGGTTACGCCTGCCCCCAGAGTGGCCCACAGCAATGCGGCTGACCCTGACCTGCCTTGTAAAATGGCTCGAGTCAGCCACACACAGTCCCTGCGAGGTTTGGGGATCTCGACGGAACAACCTAATCATTGCTCCTCTTCACTTTGCAGATCATCCGGCCAAACCCTCAATCACGCACAACCGGCAGAGCAACATCTATCTCCCGGGAGAAACCGCCAGGTTTCGCTGTCTCCCTCCTTATCCGCAAACAGTCACCAAGTTTGCCTTGCTCGAAGCTGGGGAGGAGAACGTTGTCCGTGAGGTGTCACCCAACGGGGCAACTGTGGTTTCTTTCGATGTGCCCCTCGGCATGAAGACGGGATATAGGAATTATACCTGTGCCTACACGGTGCAAACGGCCGCTGGTCATTATCATTCGGACGTCAGCGATGTGCTGCACCTGATTGTTACAGGTAAGGAAGAAGCGACTTGGTGATGAGGCGGGGGTCAGGAGTGAGATTCAAGTCAGAGGGTGGCAGGGTTGTTACGGTACACGAGGAAGCCGTTTGACCCATCGTCACGTACCCTCTCTGCAGACGGGCATCGTGACGTAGCACCTTTTCCCCAAACCCTCTTGAACAGTGTTCCCATTGAACTATCCATCCAATTCCCACTCCAATGTCTCCATAAGACCATAAGACATAGGAGCGGAAGTAAGGCCATTCGGCCCATCGAGTCCACTCCACCATTCAATCATGGCTGATTTCAACTCCATTTACCCGCTCTCTCTCCATAGCCCTTAATTCCTCGAGAAATCAAGAATTTATCAACTTCTGTCTTAAAGACACTCAACGTCCCGGCCTCCACCCCCCTCTGTGGCAATGAATTCCACAGACCCACCACTCTCCGGCTGAAGAAATTTCTCCTCATCTCTGTTCTAAAGTGACTCCCGTTTATTCTAAGGCTGTGTCCCCGGGTCCTAGTCTCCCCTGCTAATGGAAACAACTTCCCTACGTCTCGCTTGAACCGGCCTCCTTCACACATCCAGACAGAACACTGAAGAGGTGACCCACAGTGCAGAGCAGTTAAACCTCACGTCCAATTCACTGGTTTTGCAAATGATTTGGAGAAATGCGACATTCTCCACTTTGGTGCCACGAACCGAGAAGGCAGAATATTATCTGAATAGCCATAAATTAGGAGAAGGGAGTGTGCACCGAGACCTGGATGTCCTCGAAAAACAGTCACTGAAGGTAAGCGTGCAGGTAGAGCAGGCCAGATAGAGCAGAGAGGGGGAAGATTCCCATTGGGAGAGGGGACAGAGCAGAAAGGGGGGAACATTCCCATTGGGAGTGGGGACTCCCGAATGTTAAAACCATCCCCAATGAGTCCGGGATCCAATCTCTTTGAACCTCCTCTGATCCCGCCTCCAACACATTTCCATAAGGAGATCAGAACTTCCCAGTGCTGCGAGCACCCTGGGATGTGGGTGGAATGATGACCTGAAGCAGACCGTGAGCCGTTGAGACATTGATTGGCAGAGCGGGTGAGAGGGGACGGGTGGTCCCCGCTCGGTCCTGTCTCTCCCACTGGCAGATTGTCCTGTTTAAAGCGGGGGGACTGAATAAGGAATGTTGCCTTGCTCCAGATCGGGTACCGCCTCCTCAGATCGGGATCAAGCCATCGACGGCTCTGCCGGCTTTCCAGGTCACCGTCACGTGTACGGCCACCTGTGACCTCGCCGACAGCACCTTCTACCTGTACAAGGAAGGCGAGGACCGGCCCGTCTCCTCGACCAGGGCAGTCGGAGGCACCGCCAACTTCCGGATCTCCAAGATGAGGAGCAGCAACCGGGGCTATTACACCTGCCGGCAGCAAGTCCGGCTGGGCACACAGCTCTTCAACTCCACCCATAGTGACCGTTTGAACGTGACATCAGCAGGTGAGGCATTCTGGGGCCATTTTGGGCAATGACTAGATTGTGACCCTGAACGTCCCACAGGTTAGACAGGTTGAAACAAGCTGAGCCTAACAAACCCCCAACCTCCATTCTTGATTCCCCCTCACGAGGTGGGAAACATCCCCCACCCTGTCAATCCCCCACCCCTCAGAGTCATCCTGGGCAAGAGCACGGTCACTCCCA
This sequence comes from Scyliorhinus torazame, assembly GCF_047496885.1. Lineage (NCBI taxonomy): Eukaryota > Metazoa > Chordata > Chondrichthyes > Carcharhiniformes > Scyliorhinidae > Scyliorhinus > Scyliorhinus torazame. The sequence continues at coordinate 6,815 of NW_027308430.1, forward strand.
GTCCCACAGACCCCGGAGTCACAACACAATCACCCTGGGCCAGAGCACGGTCAATCCCAGTCCCACAGACCCCGGAGTCACAACACAATCATCCTGGGCCAGAGCACGGTCAACTCCAGTCCCACAGACCCCGGAGTCCCAACACAATCACCCTGGGCCAGAGCACGGTCAATCCCAGTCCCACAGACCCCGGAGTCACAACACAATCACCCTGGGCCAGAGCACGGTCAATCCCAGTCCCACAGACCCCGGAGTCACAACACAATCATCCTGGGCCAGAGCACGGTCACTCCCAGTCCCACAGACCCCGGAGTCACAACACAATCACCCTGGGCCAGAGCGCGGTGAATCCTAGTCCCACAGACCCCGGAGTCCCAACACAATCATCCTGGGCCAGAGCACGGTCAACCCCTGTCCCACAGGCCCCGGAGTCACAACACAATCACCCTGGGCCAGAGCACGGTCAACTCCAGTCCCACAGACCCCGGAGTCACAACACAATCACCCTGGGCCAGAGCTCGGTCAATCCCAGTCTCACAGGCCCCGGAGTCACAACACAATCACCCTGGGCCAGAGCACAGTCAAATCCAGTCCCACAGACCCCGGAGTCACAACACAATCATCCTGGGCCAGAGCACGGTCATTCCCAGTCCCACAGACCCCGGAGTCACAACACAATCACCCTGGGCCAGAGCACGGTCAACTCCAGTCCCACAGACCCCGGAGTCACAACACAATCACCCTGGGCCAGAGCTCGGTCAATCCCAGTCCCACAGGCCCCGGAGTCACAACACAATCACCCTGGATCAGAGCACGGTCACTCCCAGTCCCACAGACCCCGGAGTCCCAACACAATCATCCTGGGCCAGAGCACGGTCAACTCCAGTCCCACAGACCCCGGAGTCACAACACAATCACCCTGGGCCAGAGCACGGTCAACTCCAGTCCCACAGGCCCCAGAGTCACAACACAATCATCCTGGGCCAGAGCACGGACAATCCCAGTCCCACATGCCCCGGAGTCACAACACAATCACCCTGGGCCAGAGCACGGTCACTCCCAGTCCCACAGACCCCGGAGTCCCAAAACAATCATCCTGGGCCAGAGCACGGTCAACTCCAGTCCCACAGACCCCGGAGTCACAACACAATCACCCTGGACCAGAGCACGGTCACTCCCAGTCCCACAGACCCCGGAGTCCCAACACAATCATCCTGGGCCAGAGCACGGTCAACTCCAGTCCCACAGACCCCGGAGTCACAACACAATCACCCTGGGCCAGAGCACGGTCAATCCCAGACCCACAGACCCCGGAGTCACTACACAATCATCCTGGGCCAGAGCACGGTCAATCCCAGTCCCACAGACCCCGGAGTCCCAACACAATCATCCTGGGCCAGAGCACGGTCAACTCCAGTCCCACAGACCCCGGAGTCACAACACAATCACCCTGGGCTAGAGCACGGTCAATCCCAGACCCACAGACCCCGGAGTCACAACACAATCATCCTGGGCCAGAGCACGGTCAATCCCAGTCCCACAGACCCCGGAGTCCCAACACAATCATCCTGGGCCAGAGCACGGTCAACCCCAGTCCCACAGGCCCCAGAGTCACAACACAATCATCCTGGGCCAGAGCACGGTCAATCCCTGTCCCACAGACCCCGGAGTCACAACACAATCACCCTGGGCCAGAGCACGGTCAATCCCAGTCCCACAGACCCCGGGGTCACAACACAATCACCCTGGGCCAGAGCACGGTCAATCCCAGTCCCACAGACCCCGGAGTCACAACACAATTATCCTGGGCCAGAGCACGGTCAACTCCAGTCCCACAGACCCCAGAGTCACAACACAATCACCCTGGGCCAGAGCACGGTCAATCCCAGTCCCACAGGCCCCGGAGTCACAACACATTCACCCTGGGCCAGAGCACGGTCAATCCCAGTCCGACAGACCCCGGGTTCACAACGCAATCACCCTGGGCCAGAGCAGGGTCAATCCCAGTCCCACAGACCCCGGAGTCCCAACACAATCACCCTGGGCCAGAGCACGGTCACTCCCAGTCCCACAGACCCCGGAGTCACAACACAATCACTCTGGGCCAGAGCACGGTCACTCCCAGTCCCACAGACCCCGGAGTCTCAACACAATCACCCTGGGCCAGAGCACGGTCACTCCCAGTCCCACAGGCCCCGGAGTCACAACACAATCACCCTCGGCCAGAGCACGGTCACTCCCAGTCCCACAGACCACGGAGTCACAACACAATCACCCTGGGCCAGAGCACGGTCACTCCCAGTCCCACAGACCCCGGAGTCTCAACACAATCACCCTGGGCCAGAGCACGGTCACTCCCAGTCCCACAGGCCCCGGAGTCACAACTCAATCATCCTGGGCCAGAGCACGGTCAATCCCAGTCCCACAGGCCCCGGAGTCACAACACAATCATCCTGGGCCAGAGCACGGTCAATCCCAGTCCCACAGGCCCCGGAGTCACAACACAATCATCCTGGGCCAGAGCACGGTCAATCCCAGTCCTACAGGCCCTGGAGTCACAACACAATCACCCTGGGCCAGAGCACAGTCAATCCCAGTCCTACAGGCCCCGGAGTCACAACACAATCATCCTGGGCCAGAGCACGGTCAACTCCAGTCCCACAGGCCCCGGAGTCACAACACAATCATCCTGGGCCAGAGCACGGTCAACTCCAGTCCCACAGACCCCGGAGTCACAACACAATCATCCTGGGCCAGAGCACGGTCAATCCCAGACCCACAGGCCCCGGGGTCACAACACAATCATCCTGGGCCAGAGCACGGTCAATCCCAGTCCCACAGACCCCGGAGTCACAACACAATCATCCTGGGCCAGAGCACGGTCACTCCCAGTCCCACAGGCCCCGGAGTCACAACACAATCATCCTGGGCCAGAGCACGGTCAACTCCAGTCCCACAGACCCCGGAGTCTCAACACAATCACCCTGGGCCAGAGCACGGTCACTCCCAGTCCCATAGACCCCGGAGTCACAACACAATCACCCTGGGCCAGAGCACGGTCACTCCCAGTCCCATAGACCCCGGAGTCACAACACAATCACCCTGGGCCAGAGCACGGTCAACTCCAGTCCCACAGACCCCGGAGTCACAACACAATCACCCTGGGCCAGAGCACGCTCAACTCCAGTCCCACAGACCCCGGAGTCCCAACACAATCTCCCTGGGCCAGAGCACGGTCATCTCCAGTCCCACAGACCCCGGAGTCCCAACACAATCACCCTAGGCCAGAGCACGGTCAATCCCAGTCCCACAGACCCCGGAGTCACAACACAATCATCCTGGGCCAGAGCACGGTCAACTCCAGTCCCACAGACCCCGGAGTCCCAACACAATCTCCCTGGGCCAGAGCACGGTCATCTCCAGTCCCACAGACCCCGGAGTCCCAACACAATCACCCTAGGCCAGAGCACGGTCAATCCCAGTCCCACAGACCCCGGAGTCACAACACAATCATCCTGGGCCAGAGCACGGTCAGTCCCAGTCCCACAGACCCCGGAGTCACAACACAATCACCCTGGGCCAGAGCACGGTCACTCCCAGTCCCACAGACCCCGGAGTCACCACACAATCATCCTGGGCCAGAGCATGGTCAATCCCAGTCCCACAGACCCCGGAGTCACAACACAATAATCCTGGGCCAGAGCACGGTCAATCCCAGTCCTACAGGCCCCGCAGTCACAACACAATCATCCTGGGCCAGAGCATGGTCAACTCCAGTCCCACAGACCCCGGAGTCACAACACAATCAACCTGGGCCAGAGCACGGTCAATCCCAGTCCCACAGACCCCGGAGTCACAACACAATCACCCTGGGCCAGAGCACGGTCACTCCCAGTCCCACAGACCCCGGAGTCACAGCACAATCACCCTGGGCCAGAGCACGGTCACTCCCAGTCCCACAGACCCCGGAGTCACAACACAATCACCCTGGGCCAGAGCACGGTCAACTCCAGTCCCACAGACCCCGGAGTCACAACACAATCATCCTGGGCCAGAGCACGGTCAACTCCAGTCCCACAGGCCCCGGAGTGCGAACACAATCATCCTGGGCCAGAGCACGGTCAATCCCAGTCCCACAGACCCCGGAGTCACAACACAATCACCCTGGGCCAGAGCACGGTCAACTCCAGTCCCACAGACCCCTGAGTCCCAGCACAATCACCCTGGGCCAGAGCACGGTCAACTCCAGTCCTACAGGCCCCGGAGTCACAACACAATCATCCTGGGCCAGAGCACGGTCAATCCCAGTCCCACAGACCCCGGAGTCCCAACAGAATCACCCTGGGCCAGAGCACGGTCAGTCACAGTCCCACAGACAACGGAGTCACAACACAATTACCCTGGGCCAGACACGGTCAACTCCAGTCCCACAGGCCCCGGAGTCACAACACAATCACCCTGGGCCAGAGCACGGTCACTCCCAGTCCCACAGACCCCGGAGTCACAACACAATCATCCTGGGCCAGAGCACGGTCACTCCCAGTCCCACAGACCCCGGAGTCACAACACAATCATCCTGGGCCAGAGCACGGTCAACTCCAGTCCCACAGACCCCGGAGTCACAACACAATCACACTGGGCCAGAGCACGGTCAACTCCAGTCCCACAGGCCCCGGAGTCACAACACAATCATCCTGGGCCAGAGCACGGTCAATCCCAGTCCCACAGACCCCGGATTCACAACACAATCACCCTGGGCCAGAGCACGGTCAACTCCAGACCCACAGACCCCGGAGTCACAACACAATCACCCTGGGCCAGAGCACGGTCACTCACAGTCCCACAGACCCCGGATTCACAACACAATCACCCTGGGCCAGAGCATGGTCAACTCCAGACCCACAGAACCCGGAGTCACAACACAATCACCCTGGGCCAGAGCACGGTCAATCCCGGTCCTACAGGCCCCGGAGTCCCAACACAATCACCCTGGGCCAGAGCACGGTCAACTCCAGTCCCACAGGCCCCGGAGTCACAACACAATCATCCTGGGCCAGAGCACGGTCAACTCCAGTCCCACAGGCCCCGGAGTCCCAACACAATCATCCTGGGCCAGAGCACGGTCAATCCCAGTCCTACAGGCCCTGGAGTCACAACACAATCACCCTGGGCCAGAACACGGTCAATCCCAGTCCCACAGACCCCGGAGTCACAACACAATAATCCTGGGCCAGAGCACGGTCAACTCCAGTCCCACAGACCCTGGAGTCACAACACAATCACCCTGGGCCAGAGCACGGTCACTCCCAGTCCTACAGGACCCGGAGTCACAACACAATCACCCTGGGCCAGAGCACGGTCACTCCCAGTCCTACAGGCCCCGGAGTCACAAAAGAATCATCCTGGGCCAGAGCACGGTCAACTCCAGTCCCACAGGCCCCTGAGTCACAACACAATCATCCTGGGCCAGAGCACGGTCAACTCCAGTCCCACAGGTCCCGGAGTCACAACACAATCATCCTGGGCCAGAGCACGGTCAATCCCAGTCCCACAGGCCCCGGAGTCACAACACAATCATCCTGGGCCAGAGCACGGTCAACTCCAGTCCCACAGGCCCCGGAGTCCCAACACAATCACCCTGGGCCAGAACACGGTCAATCCCAGTCCCACAGACCCCGGAGTCACAACACAATCATCCTGGGCCAGAGCACGGTCAGTCCCAGTCCCACAGACCCCGGAGTCACAACACAATCACCCTGGGCCAGAGCACGGTCACTCCCAGTCCCACAGACCCCGGAGTCACCACACAATCATCCTGGGCCAGAGCATGGTCAATCCCAGTCCCACAGACCCCGGAGTCACAACACAATAATCCTGGGCCAGAGCACGGTCAATCCCAGTCCTACAGGCCCCGCAGTCACAACACAATCATCCTGGGCCAGAGCATGGTCAACTCCAGTCCCACAGACCCCGGAGTCACAACACAATCAACCTGGGCCAGAGCACGGTCAATCCCAGTCCCACAGACCCCGGAGTCACAACACAATCACCCTGGGCCAGAGCACGGTCACTCCCAGTCCCACAGACCCCGGAGTCACAGCACAATCACCCTGGGCCAGAGCACGGTCACTCCCAGTCCCACAGACCCCGGAGTCACAACACAATCACCCTGGGCCAGAGCACGGTCAACTCCAGTCCCACAGACCCCGGAGTCACAACACAATCATCCTGGGCCAGAGCACGGTCAACTCCAGTCCCACAGGCCCCGGAGTGCGAACACAATCATCCTGGGCCAGAGCACGGTCAATCCCAGTCCCACAGACCCCGGAGTCACAACACAATCACCCTGGGCCAGAGCACGGTCAACTCCAGTCCCACAGACCCCTGAGTCCCAGCACAATCACCCTGGGCCAGAGCACGGTCAACTCCAGTCCTACAGGCCCCGGAGTCACAACACAATCATCCTGGGCCAGAGCACGGTCAATCCCAGTCCCACAGACCCCGGAGTCCCAACAGAATCACCCTGGGCCAGAGCACGGTCAGTCACAGTCCCACAGACAACGGAGTCACAACACAATTACCCTGGGCCAGACACGGTCAACTCCAGTCCCACAGGCCCCGGAGTCACAACACAATCACCCTGGGCCAGAGCACGGTCACTCCCAGTCCCACAGACCCCGGAGTCACAACACAATCATCCTGGGCCAGAGCACGGTCACTCCCAGTCCCACAGACCCCGGAGTCACAACACAATCATCCTGGGCCAGAGCACGGTCAACTCCAGTCCCACAGACCCCGGAGTCACAACACAATCACACTGGGCCAGAGCACGGTCAACTCCAGTCCCACAGGCCCCGGAGTCACAACACAATCATCCTGGGCCAGAGCACGGTCAATCCCAGTCCCACAGACCCCGGATTCACAACACAATCACCCTGGGCCAGAGCACGGTCAACTCCAGACCCACAGACCCCGGAGTCACAACACAATCACCCTGGGCCAGAGCACGGTCACTCACAGTCCCACAGACCCCGGATTCACAACACAATCACCCTGGGCCAGAGCATGGTCAACTCCAGACCCACAGAACCCGGAGTCACAACACAATCACCCTGGGCCAGAGCACGGTCAATCCCGGTCCTACAGGCCCCGGAGTCCCAACACAATCACCCTGGGCCAGAGCACGGTCAACTCCAGTCCCACAGGCCCCGGAGTCACAACACAATCATCCTGGGCCAGAGCACGGTCAACTCCAGTCCCACAGGCCCCGGAGTCCCAACACAATCATCCTGGGCCAGAGCACGGTCAATCCCAGTCCTACAGGCCCTGGAGTCACAACACAATCACCCTGGGCCAGAACACGGTCAATCCCAGTCCCACAGACCCCGGAGTCACAACACAATAATCCTGGGCCAGAGCACGGTCAACTCCAGTCCCACAGACCCTGGAGTCACAACACAATCACCCTGGGCCAGAGCACGGTCACTCCCAGTCCTACAGGACCCGGAGTCACAACACAATCACCCTGGGCCAGAGCACGGTCACTCCCAGTCCTACAGGCCCCGGAGTCACAAAAGAATCATCCTGGGCCAGAGCACGGTCAACTCCAGTCCCACAGGCCCCTGAGTCACAACACAATCATCCTGGGCCAGAGCACGGTCAACTCCAGTCCCACAGGTCCCGGAGTCACAACACAATCATCCTGGGCCAGAGCACGGTCAATCCCAGTCCCACAGGCCCCGGAGTCACAACACAATCATCCTGGGCCAGAGCACGGTCAACTCCAGTCCCACAGGCCCCGGAGTCCCAACACAATCACCCTGGGCCAGAACACGGTCAATCCCAGTCCCACAGACCCCGGAGTCACAACACAATAATCCTGGGCCAGAGCACGGTCAACTCCAGTCCCACAGACCCCGGAGTCACAACACAATCACCCTGGGCCAGAGCACGGTCACTCCCAGTCCCACAGACCCCGGAGTCACCACACAATCATCCTGGGCCAGAGCATGGTCAATCCCAGTCCCACAGACCCCGGAGTCACAACACAATAATCCTGGGCCAGAGCACGGTCAATCCCAGTCCTACAGGCCCCGCAGTCACAACACAATCATCCTGGGCCAGAGCATGGTCAACTCCAGTCCCACAGACCCCGGAGTCACAACACAATCAACCTGGGCCAGAGCACGGTCAATCCCAGTCCCACAGACCCCGGAGTCACAACACAATCACCCTGGGCCAGAGCACGGTCACTCCCAGTCCCACAGACCCCGGAGTCACAGCACAATCACCCTGGGCCAGAGCACGGTCACTCCCAGTCCCACAGACCCCGGAGTCACAACACAATCACCCTGGGCCAGAGCACGGTCAACTCCAGTCCCACAGACCCCGGAGTCACAACACAATCATCCTGGGCCAGAGCACGGTCAACTCCAGTCCCACAGGCCCCGGAGTGCGAACACAATCATCCTGGGCCAGAGCACGGTCAATCCCAGTCCCACAGACCCCGGAGTCACAACACAATCACCCTGGGCCAGAGCACGGTCAACTCCAGTCCCACAGACCCCTGAGTCCCAGCACAATCACCCTGGGCCAGAGCACGGTCAACTCCAGTCCTACAGGCCCCGGAGTCACAACACAATCATCCTGGGCCAGAGCACGGTCAATCCCAGTCCCACAGACCCCGGAGTCCCAACAGAATCACCCTGGGCCAGAGCACGGTCAGTCACAGTCCCACAGACAACGGAGTCACAACACAATTACCCTGGGCCAGACACGGTCAACTCCAGTCCCACAGGCCCCGGAGTCACAACACAATCACCCTGGGCCAGAGCACGGTCACTCCCAGTCCCACAGACCCCGGAGTCACAACACAATCATCCTGGGCCAGAGCACGGTCACTCCCAGTCCCACAGACCCCGGAGTCACAACACAATCATCCTGGGCCAGAGCACGGTCAACTCCAGTCCCACAGACCCCGGAGTCACAACACAATCACACTGGGCCAGAGCACGGTCAACTCCAGTCCCACAGGCCCCGGAGTCACAACACAATCATCCTGGGCCAGAGCACGGTCAATCCCAGTCCCACAGACCCCGGATTCACAACACAATCACCCTGGGCCAGAGCACGGTCAACTCCAGACCCACAGACCCCGGAGTCACAACACAATCACCCTGGGCCAGAGCACGGTCACTCACAGTCCCACAGACCCCGGATTCACAACACAATCACCCTGGGCCAGAGCATGGTCAACTCCAGACCCACAGAACCCGGAGTCACAACACAATCACCCTGGGCCAGAGCACGGTCAATCCCGGTCCTACAGGCCCCGGAGTCCCAACACAATCACCCTGGGCCAGAGCACGGTCAACTCCAGTCCCACAGGCCCCGGAGTCACAACACAATCATCCTGGGCCAGAGCACGGTCAACTCCAGTCCCACAGGCCCCGGAGTCCCAACACAATCATCCTGGGCCAGAGCACGGTCAATCCCAGTCCTACAGGCCCTGGAGTCACAACACAATCACCCTGGGCCAGAACACGGTCAATCCCAGTCCCACAGACCCCGGAGTCACAACACAATAATCCTGGGCCAGAGCACGGTCAACTCCAGTCCCACAGACCCTGGAGTCACAACACAATCACCCTGGGCCAGAGCACGGTCACTCCCAGTCCTACAGGACCCGGAGTCACAACACAATCACCCTGGGCCAGAGCACGGTCACTCCCAGTCCTACAGGCCCCGGAGTCACAAAAGAATCATCCTGGGCCAGAGCACGGTCAACTCCAGTCCCACAGGCCCCTGAGTCACAACACAATCATCCTGGGCCAGAGCACGGTCAACTCCAGTCCCACAGGTCCCGGAGTCACAACACAATCATCCTGGGCCAGAGCACGGTCAATCCCAGTCCCACAGGCCCCGGAGTCACAACACAATCATCCTGGGCCAGAGCACGGTCAACTCCAGTCCCACAGGCCCCGGAGTCCCAACACAATCACCCTGGGCCAGAACACGGTCAATCCCAGTCCCACAGACCCCGGAGTCACAACACAATAATCCTGGGCCAGAGCACGGTCAACTCCAGTCCCACAGACCCTGGAGTCACAACACAATCACCCTGGGCCAGAGCACGGTCAATCCCAGTCCTACAGGCCCTGGAGTCACAACACAATCACCCTGGGCCAGAGCACAGTCAATCCCAGTCCTACAGGCCCCGGAGTCACAGCACAATCACCCTGGGCCAGAGCACGGTCAACTCCAGTCCCACAGACCCCGGAGTCACAACACAATCATCCTGGGCCAGAGCACGGTCAACTCCAGTCCCACAGGCCCCGGAGTCCCAACACAATCATCCTGGGCCAGAGCACGGTCAATCCCAGTCCCACAGACCCCGGAGTCACAACACAATCACCCTGGGCCAGAGCACGGTCAACTCCAGTCCCACAGACCCCTGAGTCCCAGCACAATCACCCTGGGCCAGCGCACGGTCAACTCCAGTCCTACAGGCCCCGGAGTCACAACACAATCATCCTGGGCCAGAGCACGGTCAATCCCAGTCCCACAGACCCCGGAGTCCCAACAGAATCACCCTGGGCCAGAGCACGGTCAGTCACAGTCCCACAGACAACGGAGTCACAACACAATTACCCTGGGCCAGACACGGTCAACTCCAGTCCCACAGGCCCCGGAGTCACAACACAATCACCCTGGGCCAGAGCACGGTCACTCCCAGTCCCACAGACCCCGGAGTCACAACACAATCATCCTGGGCCAGAGCACGGTCACTCCCAGTCCCACAGACCCCGGAGTCACAACACAATCATCCTGGGCCAGAGCACGGTCAACTCCAGTCCCACAGACCCCGGAGTCACAACACAATCACCCTGGGCCAGAGCACGGTCAACTCCAGTCCCACAGGCCCCGGAGTCACAACACAATCATCCTGGGCCAGAGCACGGTCACTCACAGTCCCACAGACCCCGGATTCACAACACAATCACCCTGGGCCAGAGCATGGTCAACTCCAGACCCACAGACCCCGGAGTCACAACACAATCACCCTGGGCCAGAGCACGGTCAATCCCGGTCCTACAGGCCCCGGAGTCCCAACACAATCACCCTGGGCCAGAGCACGGTCAACTCCAGTCCCACAGGCCCCGGAGTCACAACACAATCATCCTGGGCCAGAGCACGGTCAACTCCAGTCCCACAGGCCCCGGAGTCCCAACACAATCATCCTGGGCCAGAGCACGGTCAATCCCAGTCCTACAGGCCCTGGAGTCACAACACAATCACCCTGGGCCAGAACACGGTCAATCCCAGTCCCACAGACCCCGGAGTCACAACACAATAATCCTGGGCCAGAGCACGGTCAACTCCAGTCCCACAGACCCTGGAGTCACAACACAATCACCCTGGGCCAGAGCACGGTCACTCCCAGTCCTACAGGACCCGGAGTCACAACACAATCACCCTGGGCCAGAGCACGGTCACTCCCAGTCCTACAGGCCCCGGAGTCACAAAAGAATCATCCTGGGCCAGAGCACGGTCAACTCCAGTCCCACAGGCCCCTGAGTCACAACACAATCATCCTGGGCCAGAGCACGGTCAATCCCAGTCCCACAGGCCCCGGAGTCACAACACAATCATCCTGGGCCAGAGCACGGTCAATCCCAGTTCCACAGACCCCGGAGTCCCAACACAATCATCCTGGGCCAGAGCACGGTCAATCCCAGTCCCACAGGCCCCGGAGTCACAACACAATCATCCTGGGCCAGAGCACGGTCAACTCCAGTCCCACAGGCCCCGGAGTCCCAACACAATCACCCTGGGCCAGAACACGGTCAATCCCAGTCCCACAGACCCCGGAGTCACAACACAATAATCCTGGGCCAGAGCACGGTCAACTCCAGTCCCACAGACCCTGGAGTCACAACACAATCACCCTGGGCCAGAGCACGGTCAATCCCAGTCCTACAGGCCCTGGAGTCACAACACAATCACCCTGGGCCAGAGCACAGTCAACTCCAGTCCCACAGACCCCGGAGTCACAACACAATCATCCTGGGCCAGAGCACGGTCAACTCCAGTCCCACAGGCCCCGGAGTCCCAACACAATCATCCTGGGCCAGAGCACGGTCAATCCCAGTCCCACAGACCCCGGAGTCACAACACAATCACCCTGGGCCAGAGCACGGTCAACTCCAGTCCCACAGACCCCTGAGTCCCAGCACAATCACCCTGGGCCAGAGCACGGTCAACTCCAGTCCTACAGGCCCCGGAGTCACAACACAATCATCCTGGGCCAGAGCACGGTCAATCCCAGTCCCACAGACCCCGGAGTCCCAACAGAATCACCCTGGGCCAGAGCACGGTCAGTCACAGTCCCACAGACAACGGAGTCACAACACAATCATCCTGGGCCAGACACGGTCAACTCCAGTCCCACAGGCCCCGGAGTCACAACACAATCACCCTGGGCCAGAGCACGGTCACTCCCAGTCCCACAGACCCCGGAGTCACAACACAATCATCCTGGGCCAGAGCACGGTCACTCCCAGTCCCACAGACCCCGGAGTCACAACACAATCATCCTGGGCCAGAGCACGGTCAACTCCAGTCCCACAGACCCCGGAGTCACAACACAATCACCCTGGGCCAGAGCACGGTCAACTCCAGTCCCACAGGCCCCGGAGTCACAACACAATCATCCTGGGCCAGAGCACGGTCACTCACAGTCCCACAGACCCCGGATTCACAACACAATCACCCTGGGCCAGAGCATGGTCAACTCCAGACCCACAGACCCCGGAGTCACAACACAATCACCCTGGGCCAGAGCACGGTCAATCCCGGTCCTACAGGCCCCGGAGTCCCAACACAATCACCCTGGGCCAGAGCACGGTCAACTCCAGTCCCACAGGCCCCGGAGTCACAACACAATCATCCTGGGCCAGAGCACGGTCAACTCCAGTCCCACAGGCCCCGGAGTCCCAACACAATCATCCTGGGCCAGAGCACGGTCAATCCCAGTCCTACAGGCCCTGGAGTCACAACACAATCACCCTGCTCCAGAACACGGTCAATCCCAGTCCCACAGACCCCGGAGTCACAACACAATAATCCTGGGCCAGAGCACGGTCAACTCCAGTCCCACAGACCCTGGAGTCACAACACAATCACCCTGGGCCAGAGCACGGTCACTCCCAGTCCTACAGGACCCGGAGTCACAACACAATCACCCTGGGCCAGAGCACGGTCACTCCCAGTCCTACAGGCCCCGGAGTCACAAAAGAATCATCCTGGGCCAGAGCACGGTCAACTCCAGTCCCACAGACCCCGGAGTCACAACACAATCACCCTGGGCCAGAGCACGGTCAACCCCAGTCCCACAGGCCCCGGAGTCACAACACAATCACCCTGGGCCAGAGCACGGTCAACTCCAGTCCCACAGGCCCCTGAGTCACAACACAATCATCCTGGGCCAGAGCACGGTCAATCCCAGTCCCACAGGCCCCGGAGTCACAACACAATCATCCTGGGCCAGAGCACGGTCAATCCCAGTCCCACAGACCCCGGAGTCCCAACACAATCACCCTGGGCCAGAGCACGGTCACTCCCAGTCCTACAGGCCCCGGAGTCACAACACAATCATCCTGGGCCAGAGCACGGTCAACTCCAGTCCCACAGGCCCCGGAGTCCCAACACAATCACCCTGGGCCAGAGCACGGTCACTCCCAGTCCCACAGGCCCCGGAGTCCCAACACAATCATCCTGGGCTAGAGCACGGTCAACTCCAGTCCCACAGGCCCCGGACTCCCAACACAATCATCCTGGGCTAGAGCACGGTCAACTCCAGTCCCACAGACCCCGGAGTCACAACACAATCACCCTGGGCCAGAACACGGTCAATCCCAGTCCCACAGACCCCGGAGTCACAACACAATAATCCTGGGCCAGAGCACGGTCACTCCCAGTCCCACAGACCCCGGAGTCACAACACAATCACCCTGGGCCAGAGCACGGTCAACTCCAGTCCCACAGACCCTGGAGTCACAACACAATCACCCTGGGCCAGAGCACGGTCACTCCCAGTCCTACAGGCCCCGGAGTCACAACACAATCACCCTGGGCCAGAGCACGGTCACTCCCAGTCCTACAGGCCCCGGAGTCACAACAGAATCATCCTGGGCCAGAGCACGGTCAACTCCAGTCCCACAGGCCCCTGAGTCACAACACAATCACCCTGGGCCAGAGCACGGTCAATCCCAGTCCCACAGGCCCCGGAGTCCCAACACAATCACCCTGGGCCAGAGCACGGCCAGTCCCAGTCCCACAGGCCCCGGAGTCACAACACAATCATCCTGGGCCAGTGCACGGTCAACTCCAGTCCCACAGGCCCCGGAGTCCCAACACAATCATCCTGGGCCAGAGCAAGGTCAATCCCAGTCCTACAGGCCCTGGAGTCACAACACAATCACCCTGGGCCAGAACACGGTCAATCCCAGTCCCACAGACCCCGGAGTTACAACACAATAATCCTGGGCCAGAGCACGGTCAACTCCAGTCCCACAGACCCTGGAGTCACAACACAATCACCCTGGGCCAGAGCACGGTCACTCCCAGTCCTACAGGCCCCGGAGTCACAACACAATCATCCTGGGCCAGAGCACAGTCAATCCCAGTCCCACAGGCCCCGGAGTCCCAACACAATCACCCTGGGCCAGAGCACGGTCAATCCCAGTCCCACAGACCCCGGAGTCCCAACACAATCACCCTGGGCCAGAGCACGGTCACTCCCAGTCCCACAGGCCCCGGAGTCACAACACAATCACCCTGGGCCAGAGCACGGTCAATCCCAGTCCCACAGACCCCGGAGTCACAACACAATCACCCTGGGCCAGAGCACGGTCAACTCCAGTCCCACAGACCCCGGAGTCACAACACAATCACCCTGGGCCAGAGCACGGTCAACTCCAGTCCCACAGACCCCGGAGTCACAACACAATCATCCTGGGCCAGAGCACGGTCACTCCCAGTCCCACAGACCCCGGAGTCACAACACAATCACCCTGGGCCAGAGCACGGTCAACTCCAGTCCCACAGACCCCGGAGTCACAACACAATCACCCTGGGCCAGAGCATGGTCAATCCCGGTCCTACAGGCCCCGGAGTCCCAACACAATCACCCTGGGCCAGAGCACGGTCAACTCCAGTCCCACAGGCCCCGGAGTCACAACACAATCATCCTGGGCCAGAGCACGGTCAACTCCAGTCCCACAGGCCCCGGAGTCCCAACACAATCATCCTGGGCCAGAGCACGGTCAATCCCAGTCCTACAGGCCCTGGAGTCACAACACAATAACCCTGGGCCAGAACACGGTCAATCCCAGTCCCACAGACCCCGGAATCACAACACAATAATCCTGGGCCAGAGCACGGTCAACTCCAGTCCCACAGACCCTGGAGTCACAACACAATCACCCTGGGCCAGAGCACGGTCACTCCCAGTCCCACAGACCCCGGAGTCCCAACACAATCATCCTGGGCCAGAGCACGGTCAACTCCAGTCCCACAGGCCCCAGAGTCACAACACAATCATCCTGGGCCAGAGCACGGTCAACTCCAGTCCCACAGGCCCCGGAGTCACAACACAATCACCCTGGGCCAGAGCACGGTCAATCCCAGTCCCACAGACCCCGGAGTCATAACACAATCACCCTGGGCCAGAGCACGGTCAACTCCAGTCCCACAGGCCCCGGAGTCACAACACAATCACCCTGTGCCAGAGCGCGGTCAATCCCAGTCCCACAGGCCCCGGAGTCACAACACAATCACCCTGGGCCAGAGCACGGTCAACTCCAGTCCGACAGACCCCGGAGTCCCAACACAATCACCCTGGGCCAGAGCACGGTCAATCCCAGTCCCACAGACCCCGGAGTCACAACACAATCATCCTGGGCCAGAGCACGGTCAATCCCAGTCCCACAGGCCCCGGAGTCACAACACAATCACCCTGGGCCAGAGCACGGTCAATCTCAGTCCCACAGACCCCGGAGTCTCAACACAATCATCCTGGGCCAGAGCACGGTCATCTCCAGTCCTACAGACCCCGAAGTCACAACACAATCACCCTGGGCCAGAGCACGGTCAATCCCAGTCCCACAGTCCCCGGAGTCACAACACAATCGTCCTGGGCCAGAGCACGGTCAATCCCAGTCCCACAGACCCCGGAGTCACAACACAATCATCCTGGGCCAGAGCACGGTCAACTCCAGTCCCACAGGCCCCGGAGTCACAACACAATCACCCTGGGCCAGAGCACGGTCAATCCCAGTCCCACAGACCCCGGAGTCACAACACAATCATCCTGGGCCAGAGCACGGTCATCTCCAGTCCTACAGACCCCGAAGTCACAACACAATCACCCTGGGCCAGAGCACGGTCAATCCCAGTCCCACAGTCCCCGGAGTCACAACACAATCGTCCTGGGCCAGAGCACGGTCAATCCCAGTCCGACAGACCCCGGAGTCCCAACACAATCATCCTGGGCCAGAGCACGGTCAACTCCAGTCCCACAGGCCCCGGAGTCCCAACACAATCACCCTGGGCCAGAGCACGGTCAATCCCAGTCCTACAGACCCCGGAGTCACAACACAATCATCCTGGGCCAGAGCACGGTCATCTCCAGTCCTACAGACCCCGAAGTCACAACACAATCAACCTGGGCCAGATCACGGTCAATCCCAGTCCCACAGACCCCAGAGTCACAACACACGTATATTAGCCAGTAATTCATATAAAGCTTGCAGAATCTTTGGCCCCTTGACTGCTCAGTAAGTTACAGCCACCAGCGTTGTGAGTTGAACGCAATAACCGTTTGTGTATAACAGGAACAAAGTTGAAATATGCAGTAATTATAATGGAATGATGGCCAGTTAATCTACTACCGTCTCCATTTGCCACCACCCCCTCTACCCAAACACACACAAGAGAGACACACACCGAGGAAAGGGGGGAGGTGTGAAAATAATAGGAGTTGAAAGGCAAATGAGAAGTGAGTGTCCCTGTTTCCGATGTTGGTCGTTGCAGCAGGCTGTCGGCCTAGAATGCTGAGCGATCCAACTCACTGGTGCACTGTTAATGATGCTCTTCCGGCAGTTTCTGCCAGCCAGTACTCCCAGTCAGTATGATTTCCTCTGGAGGGTCACTTCCACTTTTATAAACCTGGGCCGACACTCAAAGAATGCTTAAGACTATTTGCCTCACCTCAACCCAGGATTCCCAGCCACTGACCTGCCCTGGTAGCCACAGTATTAATGTGGCTGGGTCCAGTTCAGTTTCTGATCAATGGTTACCCCCAGGATGTGGATTGTGGGGGATTCAGCGATGGAAATGCCGTTGAACGTCAAGGGGCGATGGTTAGATCCTCTCTTGTTGGAGATGGTCATTGCCTGGGACCTGTGTGGCGTGAATAAGACCATAAGGGGCAGCACGGTAGCCTTGTGGATAGCACAATTGCTTCACAGCTCCAGGGTCCCAGGTTCGATTCCGGCTTGGGTCACTGTCTGTGCGGAGTCTGCACATCCTCCCCGTGTGTGTGCGTGGGTTTCCTCCGGGTGCTCCGGTTTCCTCCCACAGTCCAAAGATGTGCAGGTTAGGTGGATTGGCTAGGATAAATTGCCCTTCGTGTCCAGAATTGCCCTTAGTGTTGGGTGGGGTTACTGGGTTATGGGGATAGGGTGGAGGTGTTGACCTTGGGTAGGGTGCGCGTTCTAAGAGCCGGTGCAGACTCGATGGGCCGAATGGCCTCCTTCTGCACTGTAAATTCTATGATAACACGTAGGAGCAGAAGCTGGCCATTCGGCCCATCGAGTCTGCTCCACCCTTTAATGAGATTGTGATAGATCTGCTGTGATAATCCTCAACTCCACTTCCCCGCCTTATCCCCGTGACCCTCGACCCCCTCACTGATTAACAATCTCTCTCTCAGCCTTGACCATACTTACCGGCCCAGCCTCGACAGCTCTCTGCAGTCAGGAATGCCACACTCCCTCCCCCCTGAGAGAAGAAACACCTCCTCACCTCTGCCTGCCAGGCCCAAGCCTGAATATTGTCCTGTCCTTGCCACATATCTGACTTAGGGAAGGCGCTAACGGGGAACACTGTCAGCGATTGGCCCCCTGAGCTTCTAGGTGCCAGCTGGAGCTTTTGACGAGCTGAGTTGGGCTTCGGTGTCCACTCGGCCGGGGATGAGGACCGAGCCCTGATTCGAGCTTGTTGCGTATTTTTGATTTTGTACCTTTCAGGGGACAATGCCCTTAGACTAGCAGCCGGGGCCAACAATTGCTCGGGGAGAGTGGAGGTGTTCTATGACGGCGTGTGGGGCACAGTCTGTAACCACAGCTGGGATGTGAAGGATGGAAACGTGGTTTGCAGACACCTGGGCTGCGGGTTCGTCCAATCAGTGCCCGGCATTTTAGCGTACGGCAGGGGCTGGGGACCCATCTGGCTGAAGAATGTCGTCTGCACTGGCACCGAATCGTCCCTCTGGCTCTGCTCATTGGATTCTGTCTATCGATGGTCGTCCTGCCAACATAACAAAGATGCAGCTGTCCGCTGTGCAGGTCAGAAAACTTGTGTGCTGTGATAAATGTGGGAAATGTTTATCTCGATCGTGTATATCTGGTGCAGTGATACTGTTAAGAAACTTGGTTAAGGCATCCAGACTCTGGGCCTGCAAAATCTGCAATTAAAAGGTCATAAAAGGCGAGGTCATGATTAATTTGAACCATTTCCTTGTGTACAGAGAGGTGCCTGTGGGGCAGCACGGTAGCACAAGTGGATAGCTCTGTGGCTCCACAGCACCAGGGCCCCAGGTTCGATTCCCCGCTGGGTCACTGTCTGTGCGGAGTCTGCACGTTCTCCCCGTGTGTGCGTGGGTTTCCTCCGGGTGCTCCGGTTTCCTCCCACAGTCCAAAGACGTGCAGGTTAGGTGGATTGGCTGTGATCAATTGCCCTTCGTGACCAAAAAGGTTAGGAGGGGTTGTTGGGTTACGGGGATAGGGTGGAAATGAGGGCTTAAGTAGGTCGGACCAGACTCGATGGGCCAAATGGCCTCCTTCTGCACTGTATGTTCTATGCCTGATGCAACATTGTTATGATCGCTGGAGATTCCCTGGAGTGTAAATAATTCTTGGGGGAGTGGTGTTTAGTCCAAGCTGAGCAGGGCATGAAAGGAGAGATACAGATGATGTAACTAATGGGAGAAGCCAGGCCTGTAGCAAGCATTTCTGGCTCTAGGATTATTTAATTTGACGAAGCCAGAAGGATTTGCAGGTTGTTCTCTCTTTTTCTGAAAGGACCCCGAGAGCACAGCAAATATTCCTGGTTTGCTCACTTTATTTATAAGTGGTTTTTGACCTGTAATGGGCTTTGCTTAATTGGAGATACTGAAAGAATGAAGCAATAGTTCAGTGCTTTGTATTCCCTTTCGGAGCTCTATAATTGTTCAGTGGAGAGCTGCTTTTTGGTGATGTTAATGTGGTAAATACTGTGTTAATAATAAAAGTATTTTAAGATAAAATATTCCAATTTGTTCGTGGAATCACTCCTCGGGCAAAGAATCCTTTACTCAAATGTTTTACAGATTGAAACATTGCTGAGGTCTGGTATTGTTGCCTCGCACAAATTGGGGTCTGGTCCAGGAGGGGAACAGCGTCCACAATCCGGCAGGAAATAGAAGGATTTGAGGGGCACCCACTACACTGGGAGCGGAGGGCTCAGGTAGAACCCTGCACAGGGAGGGAGAGAGAGATGTGCACACAGGTGGAGAGTGAGGCACCGAAAGACGGAGGGGATAGGCAGAGGTGCCCTGGGGGAAGACACGTGGGTTCAAATCCCATCATGGCCATTGGTGGAGTTTACAATTCAGTGGATAACAATTGGGATGCAAAGGAAGTCAGCCACGGTCACCGTCACACTATCGCCGGCTCTTGTGGAAACCTATCTGGTTGATGAGCGTCCTTTTCGGGGAAGGGAAATCTGCCGTCTTTAGCCTCTGGCCCCCTTGTGACTCCAGACTCACAGAGCAAACTGGTGACCTCTGAGCCTTCCCCTCGAAAGGCCCCGGCATGCGAAGGGCAGGGCAGGAAGGGCACCAAATGCCCCCTTCACCAGCGACGCCCAACATCCCGTCAAACGACTGGGGCTTTGAACCACCTTTGAACATCTCCTGTTTGTCTTTTCAGAACGAGATGAGATGTTTAAAACTTGTCATTGCAGAGCGCCCGGAGAGGCCGTACTTTGAGCTGTCCCGGCCTGCTCGGCTGTTTCTGCGACACCAGGATGTGACCTTCTTGTGCAGCGCTCCAGCATACTTCTCCGGGACGTCGTTTCAGCTGTACAAGGATGGAGAGTTGGCGGACATGTCGCGGGTGACGGCTGTCGAGCGCGCCCACAGCGTGACCTTCAGCATTGTCAACGTGAGCGAGGCCTCTGGGGGCCTGTACTCCTGCGGTTACGCAGCTCAGCAAGCTGGGGCGCTGCACAACTCGAGCAGAAGTTCCGATGTCAACGTAACCGTCGTAGGCAAGTGGCTGACTCTGCGCCGGACAGCGTGCGCTGGATTCGGGTGGCCGGAGGTTAGACATGTGCTCAGATTCCAGACAAATGACGCGGACATTCTGGGGAATGAGTAACAGGAGGAGGACATTTGGCCCCTCCAACCTGCTATCCCAATCAATAAGACCATGGCTGATCTGACTGTAACCTCGACCCCACATTCCTGCCGACCCCTGCGATAACCTTTCACCCCCCTCGTCAATGATCAATCTATCAATCTCTCCGGCTCTGCCTCAATGATATTCCCAGATTCTGCTCCCGCTTTTGAGGAAGAGAATTCCAGAGACTCGCCGCTCCCTGAGGGAATTAAATTCTCCTCATCTCCGTTAGAAATGGACGTCCCCTTTATTTCTAACCCCCTCGTTCCAGATTGTTCCAGACGAGGAAACATCCTCTCCACATCCACCCTGTCAACACCCCTCAGCCTCTGAAGGGTTTGGACCAAGTCTCCTCTCAGTCTGATAAACTCCAGCGGACACAATCCCAACCTCTCCATCCTTTCCTCAGGGGAAATCCCGCCCATTCCTGGTGTTAGTCCAGGAAACCTTCTGGGAACTGATTCCAACACATTGACCTCTTTCCTTCAATAAGGAGACGGATTCTGTCCACACTCCTCAAGATGTGCTCGCCCCAATGTCCTGGACAACTGAAGCACATCCTCCCGACTTTTATATTCAATTCCCCTCCCAATAAACAATAACACTGTTAACGTTCCCAGTGACTCGCTGCTCCTGTACTCCAGCCGTTTGTGATCCATCCACTCGGACCCCCAGATCCCTCTGTACCTCAGAGTTCTGTAATCTCCACCATTTAGACAATCAGTGTATTTTGTATCCTTCCTGACCAATTGGACAATGTCACATTTCCCCCATTTGCCAGCTCTTTACCCACTCACTGAGCCTCTCTGTGTCTCTTTGTAACCTCCTTACGTCCTCTTCACACCTTACTGTCCGACCTATCTCTGTGCCGTCAGTAAATTTGGCAACCAGGCCTTAGAATCCTTCATTGATGCAGGGACGGGAGTCCATAGCATCCTTTTGGGCACAGAAGAGGTCATACAGCCCATTGAGTCTGGGCCAGCCCCCCCTGCTCCCCCCTCCCCCCCCCCCACCCCCTCCCCCGCCAATCTAGAGGATTTCCCTCCACCTCCCTATCTCCACAACTCTTCCACTTCATTTTGAAAGTGTTTGCTGCTTCCTCGTCTATCGCCCATCGTGACCAGTGACTTCCCACTAACTGTGCAATGAATACATGGCCATCCTTACTTTCTTTCCCTGCTGGTATTATAACTCGACGGGAAGATCACCCAATGGAAATATGGCTCAAGGGTTCTGCTTTATTTTTAGATAATGTGCATGAACACCGTACACAGTGCCTGTAAACCAACAGGCCAGCTGTGGGCAGACGCACCCCACTCTGACAACAAGTGGTATACACCACCAGGTACAGCCTCTGTGGGTTTCTCATTAAATCCCCCCCCTCCCCCTCCCCCAGATGCTTATCACATTGTGAGCTAACTGACCTCATTGGAACGCTGACTTCCACACAGTGTTTCCAGCATCCGCTCTCGAAAAGACACACTTTAGAATCTTCTCCCAAATGATGCGTTCTCTTGGGTGCTTTCACCAAGAATCCGCTTCCAGGATTTCCAACTCTCCTTCGAGTAGTCCTCTACTGTGGATTGCCATGAGCATTCAAGCTTCGGCACCATCTCCCAGCTCCCCAGCCATGCCAACAGAGCACCACTGTGTCACAGGCTGTAGTAACTCCACCAAATTCAGATGCTTTCTTGCCCTGACTCCATTGTCCTGACTCCCTGCTTCTGGCAGGTTTTGTGAGAGCTGTTTCCTCTCCAGTTACTTGGCTCAAGTTGCCTTGTGTCCCGCTTACAACTAACCTCAAAAATTCTTTCTCACCTAAAGGTGGCCCCTGGCTGCTAAGCAACAGCCTGGTATTTCTTTAAGCTCAGTTTAACATCACATTGTAAACCCTCCAGAGGCAATGCAGGCACAGTTTCAAATGAAACTCAGACAGGCAGGCACCCTTGTTTAACATGAATCTAACTAAAGATTGAACCTTTACTTAGCCAGAAAAACAAAATTAAACTCACTTAAATCTTTATCTTATTTCTAATAGATTCACAGAGTAGTACAGTATAGAGCGGCACGGTAGCACAGTGGTTAGCACTGTTGCTTTGCAGTGCCAGGGTCCCAGGTTCGATTCCCGGCTTGGGTCACTGTCTGTGCGGAGTCTGCACGTTCTCCCTGTGCCTCCGTGGGTCTCCTCCGGGTGCTCCGGTTTCCTCCCACAAGTCCCGAAAGATGTGCTGTTAGGTGAATTGGACATTCTGAATTCTCCCTCAGTGTACCCGAACAGGCGCCGGAATGTGGCGACTAGGGGCTGTTCACAGTAACCCCATTGCAGTGTTGATGTAAGTCTACTTGTGACACTAATAAAGATGAAGTTTATTATTAAAGGGCAGAACGGCCGATATATTTCCGAGTCAGGGGGGTGAGTGACTCGGAGGGGAGCCTCCAGGCGGTGGGGTTCCCAGGTATCTGCTGCCCTTGTCCTTCGAGATAGCTGTGGTCGTAGGTTTGGAAGGCGCTGCCTGAGGAGATTTGGTGGGTTGCTGCCATACATCTTGTGGATCTGGAGTCAGATGGATGCCAGACCAGGGAACGGTCTCTCCCTGTTGCCTCTGTCCAGGGGCACCCCCTCCCCCTCCCCCCCTCCCCCTCCCCTCCCCCCCCTCCCCCTCCCCTCCCCCCCCACCCTCCTCCCCTCCCCCCACCCCCCTCTCTCGATCTCCATCGGTTCATGCATGGGGACGGCTTCTCCCCGGTATGCCGACTGAAATTCATGGACAGGAAGACCCAGTCCGTTTGTGCTACAGCTTTCTGTATCTTACTGAGCGCCTCCAGCCAAACTAGTGTCTTGTAAGCTCTCGCCATCCTTGCTGTGTGCTCCTTTGAACAAAGCCCAGAATATTGCTCACTCAACCCGCATCCTTCAATCTCTCACATGTCGTACACAGAGGCTGCTTTGCCGCTGCGCCACATTTAGGATTCCATTCTTTATTTTAGATTGCCTCTCCACGTTCTTCCGACCAAAGCGAATCTCTCCACATTAAACTGCATCTGCCGCCTCTCTGCACACTCCACCAATTGTCCATGCTCGTTCTGACGTTCGACGCTCTCCTCCTCGCAGCTCATACAATAATGCTCAGTTTCCTACCATGTGCAAACTTTGAAACTGTACCCCTCTGCACCAAGGTCAGGGCGGTGGATATCAGGGCATGGAAAGATCCCAGCAAAGAACATCCCTTCATCATTACTCCCCGACTCCTGACACTCATCCCCATTTCTCATCCAGGTTGTGACAGTATCTTTCATTCCAGAAGCTAAATATTTCTATTTTTCTTTCCCCCGTTAGACCAGCTCCCTGAGCCGGGAATCTCACTGAACAGGGAAATATTGCTGCCCGGAGAGAATGTTGAAGTCCGCTGCATCCCTCCCAGTTACTTGTCCATCACTGGCATCGGCATCAGAATGTCCAAGGCAAACGTCACTGTGAGCAAGTCCTATCGAAGAATGCACAGAAATACTCCGGTCACCATCACCGACCTCTCGGCAATGGGCCAGTACATTTTCAGCTGTAACTATGGAGTCCAAGTGAAAGGCCGGCACCTCAATTCGTCGTGGGGTACTGAAGCCAAGGCAACTGTAACAGGTGAGGAGAGGAGCCGGTCCGTGTGCCTTCCCCCGGGGCGGCTGCTTGGCCGGCTCGATCCCGGCCAAGGAGAGGGCAAGGGGGAGCAGGTGGACATACCACTCTCGCTGCAATGAGAGTGAATCCCAGTGATGTTGGCGTCAATTACACCCACATTGGCTGCCCGCCCCCCTGAACCACTCCCTCCGAAGCCGGGCGGGTAATTCGGAAGGTTTGCCGCGTTGCTTAGCGCTCTGTAACCCTGAGAATTCATTGGCCAGTGCATTTGCCAATGAAGCTTTGCAAGAGCGGGACCAATGGCGGAATGTGTGAGGATAGAATTCCTGTCGGGCAGAAGCACAAAGCACAGCCTGTCCCCAAACAACGTTCAACCCCACCGAGGTCAATGAACATTGCCTCCCAATATGCCCCATCGGTATTCCTGGACCTGGATTGGAACCGGCATGATCGGTATTCCCGAACCCGGACCGGCACGATCGGTATTCCCGAAACCAGATTGGGGCCGGCATGATCGGTATTCCCAGCCCGGATTGGGACCGGTACGATCGGTATTCCCAGCCCGGATTGGGACGGCACGATCGGTATTCCCAGCCCGGATTGGGACCGGTACGATCGGTATTCCCAGCCCGGATTGGGACCGGCATGATCGGTATTCCCAGCCCGGATTGGGACCGGCACGATCGGTATTCCCATCCCGGATTGGGACCGGCACGATCGGTATTCCCAGCCCGGATTGGGACCGGCACGATCGGTATTCCCAGCCCGGATTGGGACCGGCACGATCGGTATTCCCAGCCCGGATTGGGACTGGCATGATCGGTATTCCCAGCCCGGATTGGGACCGGCACGATCGGTATTCCCAGCCCGGATTGGGACCGGCATGATCGGTATTCCCAGCCCGGATTGGGACCGGCATGATCGGTATTCCCAGCCCGGATTGGGAGCGGCATGATCGGTATTCCCAGCCCGGATTGGGACCGGCATGATCGGTATTCCCAGCCCGGATTGGGACCGGCACGATCGGTATTCCCAGCCCGGATTGGGACCGGCACGATCGGTATTCCCGAAACCAGATTGGGGCCGGCATGATCGGTATTCCTAGCCCGGATTGGGACCGGCATGATCGGTATTCCCGGACCGGCATGATCGGTATTCCCGAAACCAGATTGGGGCCGGCATGATCGGTATTCCCAGCCCGGATTGGGACCGGCATGATCGGTATTCCCAGCCCGGATTGGGAGCGGCATGATCGGTATTCCCAGCCCGGATTGGGACCGGCACGATCGGTATTCCCAGCCCGGATTGGGACCGGCACGATCGGTATTCCCGAACCCGGACCGGCACGATCGGTATTCCCAGCCTGGATTGGGAGCGGCATGATCGGTATTCCCAGCCCGGATTGGGAGGGCACGATCGATATTCCCAGCCCGGATTGGGACCGGCACGATCGGTATTCCCAGCCCGGATTGGGACCGGCACGATCGGTATTCCCGAAACCAGATTGGGACCGGCATGATCGGTATTCCCAGCCCGGATTGGGACCGGCATGATCGGTATTCCCAGCCCGGATTGGGACCGGCACGATCGGTATTCCCAGCCCGGATTGGGACCGGCACGATCGGTATTCCCAGCCCAGTTTGGGACCGGCACGATCGGTATTCCCAGCCCGGATTGGGAGCGGTATGATCGGTATTCCCAGCCCGGATTGGGACCGGCACGATCGGTATTCCCAGCCCGGATTGGAACCGGCATGATCGGTATTCCCAGCCCGGATTGGGAGCGGTATGATCGGTATTCCCAGCCCGGATTGGGACCGGCACGATCGGTATTCCCAGCCCGGATTGGGAGCGGCATGATCGGTATTCCCGAACCCGGACCGGCATGATCGGTATTCCCAGCCCGGATTGGGACCGGCACCATCTATATTGATTTGTTCTAACTCACAGCTCCCCTCCCCCACTCCCCACTCTCCCGGCTATCCCCGATTCATACTCTTTGAGTATGAGGGAATGAAGAGCACATTCGTTGCCCTTGACTTGGAACTGTCGATCACCGCCTTCGCCCAACATGTGGGGTAACCCACGCTGAGATCTTCCCCCTTCCTCACCGGGTGACTGATGATTATGAAGTCATTCCTCGTCAGCTCTCTGTGCACGGGGTATCGGCTGACACATCAGGTGAGATCTCCTCCTGCCCCTGGGACACTGGTCTGATCTTCAGCCTGGACAGCAACACACTTTCCCTCTCCCATCAACTCCGGGAGACAGTCATGAACCCAGAGACTCTGGCTCCGAGGCTGTGAAGTACCCACCATGCCCAATTTATGCCGAAGATAATTAATAGCCATCACCCATGCCTCTGAACCATAGCAATTTCATTGATATTAACCATGATGTGGAGATGCTGGCGTTGGACTGGGGTGAGCACAGTAAGAAGTCTTACAACACCAGGTTAAAGTCCAACAGGTTTGTTTCGAATCACTAGCTTTCGGAGCGCTGCTCCTCCCTCAGGTGAATGAAGAGGTGGGTTCCAGGAACACAGCATACATAGACAAAGTTAATGATGCAAGACGATACTTTGAATGCGAGGCTTTGCAGGTAATTAAGTCTTTACAGGTCCAGACGGAGCAACTGGAGAGTGGGAGAACCCCAGGTTAAAGAGGTGTGAATTGTCTCAAGCCAGGACTGTTGGTAGGATTTCGCAAGCCCAGGCCAGATGGTGGGGTGAATGTAATGTGACATGAAGCCAAGGTGATTATCCCTCTCTCCAGCTGCTCCGTCTGGACCTGTAAAGACTTAACTACCTGCAAAGCCTCGCATTCAAAGTATCGTCTTGCATCTTTGAATTTGACAATATATGTGATTGTGGAACCCACCTCTTCATTCACCTGAGGAGGGAGCAGCGCTCCGAAAGCTAGTGATTCGAAACAAACCTGTTGGACTTTAACCTGGTGTCAGACTTGTCACTATTGACAGTAACGCCCTGGCAATGTAATTGATACGGATGTTAGGAGCTAAACTATTGGCAATTTTGCTGCAAATATCTGCTCTTCCTCCTTGTGCCTTCCCAACAATGTCTCCGGCAAACAGGTGGCCCACACAATAAAGCATTTAGATGGTTACATGGGTAAGATGGGTATAGAGGGTTATGGGCCAAGTGCGGGCAACTGGGACTAGCTTAATGGTAAAAAACTGGGCGGCATGGACTGGTTGGGCCGAAGGGCCTGTTTCCATGCTGTAAACTTCTTTGATTCTATGATTCTATGATTCACTGCCCGCCTACCTCCATATGTCGCCCAGGGTGACCTCCTTCTGGCTGCCCTGTACCTGGGGGAGGGGGTGGGGGGATGAAGGTGGGCCTCGCGATTGGAGCAACGTGTACATGGGGAGAGATGGAATGCTTCCTGCTGATATTTCCTGTTCTTGCCCCCTCCCCGTCCCTCCCCCTCCGCAGACCGACCCCCGAAGCCCAACGTGACGCTGGCCCAGCCCTCAGTCCGATTCCAGCAGTTCCTCCAGGTAACCTGCCAGGCTCCGCCTGCCTTCGCTGGGAGCACCTTCCACCTCCACAGGCTGGGTGACGAAAAGCCTGGGCACTCAAAGGCAGCGTCGCGGAGCAGCTACACCGCTGAGTTCACCATCAACAACCTGGATGGCAGCAACGCGGGCAATTACACCTGTTGGTACGTGTCCAGGTGGCTGGGGAGGATATACACCTCGCAGCCCAGCGAGCACCTGAGACTCGACACAGCAGGTAAACACCGAGAGCCCATCGCTATCCGACTGAGCCAGCCCTGCGCAGCAAACGCCACGCGGGCAGGAGGGGGCTGCAAAGGGGCTGGGAAAGGGCTGGAATTGTGTTAACTCGAGGCACTCGACCTGACTTCATTATGCAGAGGGAGCCATGGGGGGGAGAGGGGGGGAGTGGGAGCCATGGGGGGGAGAGGGGGGGAGTGGGAGCCATGGGGGGGAGAGGGGGGGAGTGGGAGACATGGGGAGAGAGGGGGGGAGTGGGAGACATGGGGAGAGACGGGGGGAGTGGGAGACATGGGGAGAGAGGGGGGGAGTGAGAGACATGGGGAGAGAGGGGGGAAGTGGGAGACAGGGGGAGAGAGGGGGGAGTGGGAGACATGGGGGGAGAGGGGGGGAGTGGGAGACACGCGGGGAGAGTAGGAGACACACAGGGAGAGGGGAGAGTGGGAGACACGCGAGGGAGAGTGGGAGACACGGGGGGAGAGTGGGAGACACGCGAGGGAGAGTGGGAGACACGGGGGAGAGGGGAGAGTGGGAGAGACACGGGGGGAGAGTGGGATACACGAGGGGAGAGGGGAGAGTAGGAAACATGGAGGAGAGGGGAGAGTGGGAGACATGGGGGGAGAGGGGGGAGTGGGAGACATGGGGGAGAGGGGAGAGTGGGTGACACGGGGGGAGAGGGGGAGACACAGGAGGAGAGGGGAGAGTGGGAGACACGGGGACGGGGAGACACGGGAGAGAGGGGAGAGTGGGACACATGGGGGAGAGGGGAGAGTGGGAGACGCACGGGGAGAGGGGAGAGTGCGAGACATGGGGGCGTGGGTGGTGTGGGAGATACAGGGGGAGAGGAGACACGGGGAGAGGGGAGAGTGTGAGACACATGGGGAGAGTGTGAGACACATGGGGAGAGTGTGAGACACGCGGGGAGAGTGGGAGACACGGGGGAGAGTGGGAGACACGCGAGGGAGAGTGGGAGACACGGGGGAGAGGGGAGAGTGGGAGAGACACGGGGGGAGAGTGGGATACACGAGGGGAGAAGGGAGAGTGGGAGACACGGGGGAGAAGGGAGAGTGGGAGACATGGGGAGAAAGTGGGAGACACGGGAGGGAGAAGGGAGAGTGGGAGACACACGGGGAGAGGGGAGAGTGGGAGACATGGGGGGAGAGTGGGAGACACGGGGAGGGGGGAGAGTGGGAGATATAGGGGGAGAGGGGTGAGTGGGAGACACACGGGGGAGACTGGGAGACACGGGGGAGAGGGGAGAGTGGGAGACACACGGGGGAGACTGGGAGACACGGGGGAGAGGGGAGAGCGGGGCCACGTGTGGGAGAGTGTGAGACACACGGGGAGAGTGTGAGACACGCGGGGAGAGAGGAGAGTGGGAGACACGGGGAGAGGGGAGAGTGGGAGAGTCACGGGGAGAAGGGAGAGTGGGAGAGACACGGGGGAGAGTGGAAGACATGAGGGGAGAAGGGAGAGTGGGAGACGGGGGGGAGAGTGGGAGACAGGGGGGGAGAGTGGGAGACACGGGGGAAGAAGGGAGAGTGGGAGACACGGAGGCGAGTGGGTGACACGGGGGGAGAAGGGAGAATGCGAGACATGGGGAGAGGGGGGAGTGGGAGACACGGGGGGAGAGGGGAGAGTGGGAGACACGGGTGGGAGAGGGGAGAGTGGGAGACATGGGGGGAGAGGGGAGAGTGGGAGACATGGGGGGAGAGGGGAGAGTGGGAGACATGGGGGGAGAGGGGAGAGTGGGAGACATGGGGGGAGAGGGGAGAGTGGGAGACACGGGGGGAGAGGGGAGAGTAGGAGACATGGGGGGAGAGGGGAGAGTGGGAGACACGGGGAGAGTGGGAGACACGGGGGGAGAGCGGGGAGTGGGAGACACGCGAGGGAGAGTGCGAGACACGGGGGAGAGGGGAGAGTAGGAGACATGGGGGTAGAGGGGAGAGTAGGAGACATGGGGGTAGAGGGGAGAGTGGGAGTCACACGGGGAGAGTGCCGGACACGGGGGAGAGTGGGAGACACGGGGAGAGAGGGGAGAGTGCGAGACACGGGGGAGAATGGGAGACACGGGGGGCAGAGGGGAGCGTGGGAGACACACGAGGGAGAGGGGAGAGTGCGAGACACGGGGGGGAGAATGGGAGACACGGGGTGGGAGAGGGGAGAGTGGGAGACACACGAGGGAGAGGGGAGAGTAGGAGAGACTTGGGGGCAGAGGAGACACGGGGAGAGGGGAGAGTGGGAGACACGGGGGAGTGGGGTGTGTGGGAGATATAGGGGGAGAGGAGACACTGTGGAGAAGGGAGAGTGGGGACACGGGTGGGAGAGTGTGAGACACACGGGGAGAGTGTGAGACACACAAAGAACAAAGAAATGTACAGCACAGGACAGGCCCTTCGGCCCTCCAAGCCCGCGCCGACCATGCTGCCCGACTAAACTACAATCTTCTACACTTCCTGGGTCCGTATCCCTCTATTCCCATCCTATTCATGTATTTGTCAAGATGCCCCTTAAATGTCCCTAACGTCCCTGCTTCCACCACCCCCTCCGGTAGCGAGTTCCAGGCACCCACTACCCTCTGCGTAAAAAACTTGCCTCGTACATCTACTCTAAACCTTGCCCCTCTCACCTTAAACCTATGCCCCCTAGTAATTGACCCCTCTACCCTGGGGAAAAGCCTCTGACTATCCACTCTGTCTATGCCCCTCATAATTTTGTAGACCTCTATCAGGTCGCCCCTCAACCTCCGTCTTTCCAGTGAGAACAAACCGTGTTTATTCAACCGCTCCTCATAGCTTATGCCCTCCATACCAGGCAACATTCTGGTAAATCTCTTCTGCACCCTCTCTAAAGCTTCCACATCCTTCTGGTAGTGTGGCGACCAGAATTGAACACTATACTCCAAGTGTGGCCTAACTAAGGTTCTATACAGCTGCAACATGACTTGCCAATTTTTATACTCAATGCCCCGGCCAATGAAGGCAAGCATGCTGTATGCCTTCTTGACTACCTTCTCCACCTGTGTTGCCCCTTTCAGTAACCTGTGGACCTGTACTCCTAGATCTCTTTGACTTTCAATACTCTTGAGGGTTCTACCATTCACTGTATATTCCCTACCTGTGTTGGACCTTCCAAAATGCATTACCTCACATTTGTCCGGATTAAACTCCATCTGCCATCTCTCCGTCCAAGTCTCCAAACAATCTAAATCCTGCTGTATCCTCCGACAGTCCTCATCGCTATCCGCAATTCCACCAACCTTTGTGTCGTCTGCAAACTTACTAATCAGACCAGTTACATTTTCCTCCAAATCATTTATATATACTACAAAGAGCAAAGGTCCCAGCACTGATCCCTGTGGAACACCACTGGTCACAGCCCTCCAATTAGAAAAGCATCCCTCCATTGCTACTCTCTGCCTTCTATGGCCGAGCCAGTTCTGTACCACCTTGCCAGTTCACCCCTGATCCCGTGTGACTTCACCTTTTGTACCAGTCTACCATGAGGGACCTTGTCAAAGGCCTTACTGAAGTCCATATAGACAACATCCACTGCCCTACCTGCATCAATCATCTTAGTGACCTCCTCGAAAAACTCTATCAAGTTAGTGAGACACGACCTCCCCTTCACAAAACCGTGCTGCCTCTCACTGATACGTCCATTTGCTTCCAAATGGGAGTAGATCCTGTCTCGAAAAATTCTCTCCAGTAATTTCCATACCACTGAAGTAAGGCTCACCGGCCTGAATGAGTACACGGGGAGAGTGTGAGACACGCGGGGAGAGTGGGAGACACGGGGGGAGAGTGGGAGACACGCGGGGAGAGTGGGGGACACGGGGGAGAGGGGAGAGTGGGAGAGTCACGGGGGAGATGGGAGAGTGGGAGAGACACGGGGGGAGAGTGGGAGACACGAGGGGAGAAGGGAGAGTGGGAGACACGGGGGGGAGAGTGGTAGACACGGGGGGAGAGTGGGAGACACGGGGGAGAAGGGAGAGTGGGAGACACGGGAGAGAAGGGAGAGTGGGAGACACATGGGGAGAGGGGAGAGTGGGAGACATGGGGGGAGAGTGGGAGACACGGGGGAGAAGGGAGAGTGGCAGACACATGGGGAGAGGGGAGAGTGGGAGACACGCGGGGAGAGGGGGAGACACGGGGAGGGGGAGGCACGAGGGAGAGGGGAGAGTGGGACACATGGGGGAAGAGGGGAGAGAACGAGACACGCGGGGAGGGGGGAGACACGGGGGAGAGGGGAGAGTGGGGACATGGGTGGGAGAGTGTGAGACACACGGGGAGACTGTGTGACATGCGGGGAGAGGGGAGACTGGGAGACACGGGGGAGAGTGGGAGACACGGGGGGAGAGGGGAGAGTGGGAGAGTCACGGGGGAGAAGGGAGAGTGGGAGAGACACGGGGGGAGAGTGGAAGACACAAGGAGAGAAGGGAGAGTGGGAGACACGGGGGGTGAGTGGGAGACACGGGGGAAGAAGGGAGAGTGGGAGACACGGGGGGAGAGTGGGAGACACACGGGGAGAGGGGAGAGTGCGAGACAAGGGGGAGAGGGGGGAAGGGAGACACGGTGGGAGAGGGGAGAGTGGGAGACACGGGGGGTAGAGGGGAGAGTGGGAGACATGCGGGGAGAGGGGAGAGTGGGAGACACGGGGGAGAGTGGGAGACACAGGGGGAGAGGGGAGAGTGGGAGACATGCGGGGAGAGGGGAGAGTGGGAGACACGGGGGAGAGTGGGAGACACGGGGGAGAGTGGGAGAGTGGGAGACACGGGGGACAGTGGGAGACACGGGGGAGAGTGGGAGACACGGGGGACAGGGGAGAGTTGGAGACACGGGGGAGAGGGCAGAGTGGGAGACACGGGGGGAGAGTGGGAGACATGGGGGCGTGGGGGGTGACGGAAACACAGGGGCAGAGGAGACACGGGGGAGAGGGGAGAGTGGGAGATACAGGGGGAAAGGGGGGAGTGGGAGTCACACGAGGGAGAGGGGAGAGTGGGAGACACGGGGGAGAGTGGGAGACACGGGGGGAGAGTGGGAGACACGGGGGCAGAGGAGACACGGGGGAGAGGGGAGAGTGGGAGACACGGGGGAGAGGAGACACGGGGGGAGAGGGGAGACTGGGAGACACGGGGGAGAGGAGACACGGGGGGAGAGGGGAGAGTGGGAGACACGGGGGGAGAGTGGGAGACACACGGGGAGAGGGGAGAGTGCGAGACAAGGGGGAGAGGGGGGAAGGGAGACACGGTGGGAGAGGGGAGAGTGGGAGACACGGGGGTAGAGGGGAGAGTGGGAGACATGCGGGGAGAGTGAGAGACATGCGGGGAGAGTGGGAGACACGGGGGAGAGTGGGAGACACAGGGGGAGAGGGGAGAGTGGGAGACACGGGGGAGAGGGGAGAGTGGGAGACACGGGGGAGAATGGGAGACACGGGGAGAGAGCGGGGAGTGCGAGACACGCGAGGGAGAGGGGAGAGTGGGAGACACGGGGAGAGCGGGGGGAGTTGGAGACACGGGGGGAAAGGGGGGAGTGGGATACACACGAGGGAGAGGGGATAGTGGGAGACACGGGGCAGAGTGGGAGACGCAGGGAGAGCGGGGGGAGTGGGAAACACGGGGGGGAGTGGGAGACACGGGGGAGAGGAGACACGGGGGAGAGGGGAGAGTGGGAGACACGGGGGGGAGTGGGAGACACGGGGAGAGGGGAGAGTGGGAGATATAGGGGGTGAGGAGACACGGGGCAGAGTGGGAGACACGGGGTGAGCAGGGAGAGTGGGAGACACGGGGGGGAGTGGGAGACACGGGGAGAGGAGACACGGGGGAGAGGGGAGAGTGGGAGATATAGGGGGTGAGGAGACATGGGGGAGAGGGGAGAGTGGGAGATACAGGGGGAGAGGGGGAAGTGGGAGATACAGGGTAAGAGGAGACAAGAGGGGAGAGTGGGAGACGCGGGGGAGAGTGTGAGACACAGGAGGAGAGTGGGAGACACGGGGAGAGAGAGGAGAGTGGGAAACACGGGGGAGAGGGTTGAGTGGGAGATACAGGGGGAGAGTTGAGACACAGGGGAGAAGGGAGAGTGGGAGTCATGGGGGAGAGGGTCAGACACAGGGGGAGAGTGGGAGACACAGGGGGAGAGTGGGAGACATGGGGAGAGAGGGGAGAGTGGGAGACACGGGGGGAGAGTGGGATACGCGGGGGGAGAGGGGAGAGTGGGAGACACGGATGGGAGAGGGGAGAGTGGGAGACACACGGGGAGAGTGCCGGACACGGGGGAGAGTGGGAGGCACGGGGACAGAGGGGAGAGTGCGAGACACGGGGGGAGAATGGGAGACACGGGGGGGAGAGGGGAGCGTGGGAGACACACGAGGGAGAGGGGAGAGTGCGAGACACGGGGGGGGGGGGAAAATGGGAGACACGGGGTGGGAGAGGGGAGAGTGGGAGACACACGAGGGAGAGGGGAGAGTAGGAGGGACTTGGGGGGAGAGGGGAGAGTGGGACACACAGGGGGAAAGGGGGGAGTGGGAGTCACACGAGGGAGAGGGGAGAGTGGGAGACACGGGGGAGAGTGGGAGACACGGGGGGAGAGTTGGAGACACGGGGGCAGAGGAGACACGGGGGAGAGGGGAGAGTGGGAGATACGGGGGAGAGTGGGAGACACGGGGGGAGAGGGGAGAGTGGGAGACACGGGGGAGTGGGGTGTGTGGGAGATACAGGGGGAGAGGAGACACTGTGGAGAAGGGAGAGTGGGGACACGGGTGGGAGATTGTGAGACACACGGGGAGAGTGTGAGACACGCGGGGAGAGTGTGAGACACGCGGGGAGAGTGGGAGACACGGGGGGAGAGTGTGAGACACACGGGGAGAGTGTGAGACACGCGGGGAGAGTGGGAGACATGGGGGAGAGGAGAGAGTGGGAGACATGGGGAGAGGGGAGAGTGGGAGACACGGGGAGAGAGGAGAGTGGGAGACACACGGGGAGAGTGTGAGACACGCGGGGAGAGTGGGAGACATGGGGAGAGGGGAGAGTGGGAGACACGGGGAGAGTGGGAGACACGGGGGGGAGAGTGGGATACGCGGGGAGAGAGGGGAGAGTGGGAGACATGGGGGAGAGGGGAGAGTGGGAGACACGGGAGGAGAGTGTGAGACACACGGGGAGTGTGTGAGACACGCGGGGAGAGAGGAGAGTGGGAGACACATGGGGAGAGTGTGAGACACGCGGGGAGAGTGGGAGACATGGGGGAGAGGGGAGAGTGGGAGACACGGGGAGATAGGGGAGAGTGGGAGACACGGGGGGAAAGGGGGGAGAGTGGGAGACACGGGGGCAGAGGGGAGAGTGGGAGACACGGGCAGATAGGGGAGAGTGGGAGACGCGGGGAGACTGGGAGACACAGGGGGACAGGGGAGAGTTGGAGACACGGGGGAGAGGGCAGAGTGGAAGACACGGGGGGAGAGGGGAGAGTGGGAGACACGGGGAGAGTGGGAGACACGGGGGGAGAGTTGGAGACACGGGGGCAGAGGAGACACGGGGGAGAGGGGAGAGTGGGAGATACGGGGGAGAGTGGGAGACACGGGGGGAGAGGGGAGAGTGGGAGACACGGGGGAGTGGGGTGTGTGGGAGATACAGGGGGAGAGGAGACACTGTGGAGAAGGGAGAGTGGGAGACACGGGTGGGAGATTGTGAGACACACGGGGAGAGTGTGAGACACGCGGGGAGAGTGTGAGACACGCGGGGAGAGTGGGAGACACGGGGGGAGAGTGTGAGACACACGGGGAGAGTGTGAGACACGCGGGGAGAGTGGGAGACATGGGGGAGAGGAGAGAGTGGGAGACATGGGGAGAGGGGAGAGTGGGAGACACGGGGAGAGAGGAGAGTGGGAGACACACGGGGAGAGTGTGAGACACGCGGGGAGAGTGGGAGACATGGGGAGAGGGGAGAGTGGGAGACATGGGGAGAGGGGAGAGTGGGAGACACGGGGAGAGAGGGGAGAGTGGGAGACACGGGGGGGAGAGTGGGATACGCGGGGAGAGAGGGGAGAGTGGGAGACATGGGGGAGAGGGGAGAGTGGGAGACACGGGTGGGAGAGGGGAGAGTGGGAGACACACGGGGAGAGTGCCGGACACGGGGGAGAGTGGGAGGCACGGGGAGAGAGGGGAGAGTGCGAGACACGGGGGGAGGATGGGAGACACGGGGGGGAGAGGGAGCGTGGGAGACACACGAGGGAGAGGGGTGAGTGCGAGACACGGGGGGGAGAATGGGAGACACGGGGTGGGAGAGGGGAGAGTGGGAGACACACGAGGGAGAGGGGAGAGTAGGAGGGACTTGGGGGGAGAGGGGAGAGTGGGACACACGAGGGAGAGGGGAGAGTGCGAGACACGGGGGGGAGAATGGGAGACACGGGGTGGGAGAGGGGAGAGTGGGAGACACACGAGGGAGAGGGGAGAGTAGGAGGGACTTGGGGGGAGAGGGGAGAGTGGGACACACGGGGGGAAAGGGGGGAGTGGGAGTCACACGAGGGAGAGGGGAGAGTGGGAGACACGGGGGAGAGTGGGAGACACGGGGGGAGAGTTGGAGACACGGGGGCAGAGGAGACACGGGGGAGAGGGGAGAGTGGGAGATACGGGGGAGAGTGGGAGTCACACGAGGGAGAGGGGAGAGTGGGAGACACGGGGGAGAGTGGGAGACACGGGGGGAGAGTTGGAGACACGGGGGCAGAGGAGACACGGGGGAGAGGGGAGAGTGGGAGATACGGGGGAGAGTGGGAGACACGGGGGGAGAGGGGAGAGTGGGAGACACGGGGGAGTGGGGTGTGTGGGAGATATAGGGGGAGAGGAGACACTGTGGAGAAGGGAGAGTGGGGACACGGGTGGGAGATTGTGAGACACACGGGGAGAGTGTGAGACACGCGGGGAGAGAGGAGAGTGGGAGACACGGGGGGAGAGTGTGAGACACACGGGGAGAGTGTGAGACACGCGGGGAGAGTGGGAGACATGGGGAGAGGGGAGAGTGGGAGACACGGGGAGAGAGGGGAGAGTGGGAGACACGGAGGGAGAGTGGGAGACACGGGGAGATAGGGGAGAGTGGGAGACACGGGGGGAGAGTGTGAGACACACGGGGAGAGTGTGAGACACGCAGGGAGAGTGGGAGACATGGGGGAGAGGGGAGAGTGGGAGACACGGGGAGAGAGGGGAGAGTGGGAGACATGGAGGGAGAGTGGGAGACACGGGGAGATAGGGGAGAGTTGGAGACACGGGGGGAGAGGGCAGAGTTGGAGACACGGGGGGAGAGGGCAGAGTGGGATACACACGAGGGAGAGGGGAGAGTGGGAGACACGGGGGCAGAGTGGGAGACACGGGGAGAGGGGAGAGTGGGAGACACACGGGGAGAGGGGAGAGTGGGAGACACGGGTGGGAGAGGGGAGAGTGGGAGACACGGGGAGAGAGGGGAGAGTGGGAGACATGGGGGAGAGGGGAGAGTGGGAGACACGGGTGGGAGAGGGGAGAGTGGGAGACACGGGTGGGAGAGGGGAGAGTGGGAGACACGGGGGGAGAGTGGGATACGCGGGGAGAGAGGGGAGAGTGGGAGACACGGGGAGAGAGGGGAGAGTGCGAGACACGGGGGGAGAATGGGAGACACGGGGGGGAGAGGGGAGAGTGGGACACACGGGGGGAAAGGGGGAGTGGGAGTCACATGAGGGAGAGGGGAGAGTGGGAGACACGGGGGAGAGTGGGAGACACGGGGGGAGAGTGGGAGACACGGGGGCAGAGGAGACACTGTGGAGAAGGGAGAGTGGGGACACGGGTGGGAGATTGTGAGACACACGGGGAGAGTGTGAGACACGCGGGGAGAGAGGAGAGTGGGAGACACGGGGGAGAGTGTGAGACACACGGGGAGAGTGTGAGACACGCGGGGAGAGTGGGAGACATGGGGAGAGGGGAGAGTGGGAGACACGGGGAGAGAGGGGAGAGTGGGAGACACGGAGGGAGAGTGGGAGACACGGGGAGATAGGGGAGAGTGGGAGACACGGGGGGAGAGTGTGAGACACACGGGGAGAGTGTGAGACACGCAGGGAGAGTGGGAGACATGGGGGAGAGGGGAGAGTGGGAGACACGGGGAGAGAGGGGAGAGTGGGAGACATGGAGGGAGAGTGGGAGACACGGGGAGATAGGGGAGAGTTGGAGACACGGGGAGAGAGGGCAGAGTTGGAGACACGGGGGGAGAGGGCAGAGTGGGATACACACGAGGGAGAGGGGAGAGTGGGAGACACGGGGGCAGAGTGGGAGACACGGGGAGAGGGGAGAGTGGGAGACACACGGGGAGAGGGGAGAGTGGGAGACACGGGTGGGAGAGGGGAGAGTGGGAGACACGGGGAGAGAGGGGAGAGTGGGAGACATGGGGGAGAGGGGAGAGTGGGAGACACGGGTGGGAGAGGGGAGAGTGGGAGACACGGGTGGGAGAGGGGAGAGTGGGAGACACGGGGGGAGAGTGGGATACGCGGGGAGAGAGGGGAGAGTGGGAGACACGGGGAGAGAGGGGAGAGTGCGAGACACGGGGGGAGAATGGGAGACACGGGGGGAGAGGGGAGAGTGGGACACACGGGGGGAAAGGGGGAGTGGGAGTCACACGAGGGAGAGGGGAGAGTGGGAGACACGGGGGAGAGTGGGAGACACGGGGGGAGAGTGGGAGACACGGGGGCAGAGGAGACACTGTGGAGAAGGGAGAGTGGGGACACGGGTGGGAGATTGTGAGACACACGGGGAGAGTGTGAGACACGCGGGGAGAGAGGAGAGTGGGAGACACGGGAGGAGAGTGTGAGACACACGGGGAGTGTGTGAGACACGCGGGGAGAGAGGAGAGTGGGAGACACACGGGGAGAGTGTGAGACACGCGGGGAGAGTGGGAGACATGGGGGAGAGGGGAGAGTGGGAGACACGGGGAGATAGGGGAGAGTGGGAGACACGGGGGGAAAGGGGGGAGAGTGGGAGACACGGGGGCAGAGGGGAGAGTGGGAGACACGGGGGGAGAGTGGGATACGCGGGGAGAGAGGGGAGAGTGGGAGACACGGGGAGAGAGGGGAGAGTGCGAGACACGGGGGAGAATGGGAGACACGGGGGGAGAGGGGAGAGTGGGACACACGGGGGGAAAGGGGGAGTGGGAGTCACACGAGGGAGAGGGGAGAGTGGGAGACACGGGGGAGAGTGGGAGACACGGGGGGAGAGTGGGAGACACGGGGGCAGAGGAGACACTGTGGAGAAGGGAGAGTGGGGACACGGGTGGGAGATTGTGAGACACACGGGGAGAGTGTGAGACACGCGGGGAGAGAGGAGAGTGGGAGACACGGGAGGAGAGTGTGAGACACACGGGGAGTGTGTGAGACACGCGGGGAGAGAGGAGAGTGGGAGACACACGGGGAGAGTGTGAGACACGCGGGGAGAGTGGGAGACATGGGGGAGAGGGGAGAGTGGGAGACACGGGGAGATAGGGGAGAGTGGGAGACACGGGGGGAAAGGGGGGAGAGTGGGAGACCCGGGGGTGGAGGGGAGAGTGGGAGACACGCGCAGATAGGGGAGAGTGGGAGACGCGGGGAGACTGGGAGACACAGGGGGACAGGGGAGAGTTGGAGACACGGGGGAGAGGGCAGAGTGGAAGACACGGGGGGAGAGGGGAGAGTGGGAGACACACGGGCGAGGGGAGAGTGCGAGTCATGGGGGCGTGGGGGGTGACGGAAACACAGGGGCAGAGGAGATACGGGTGAGAGGGGAGAGTGGGAGACACACGGGGAGAGGAGACACGGGGGGAGAGGGGAGAGTGGGAGATACAGGGGGAGATGATACACAGGGGGATAGGGGAGATTGGGAGACACGGGGGGAGGGGGGAGAGTGCGAGACATGGAGACGTGGGTGGTGTGGGAGATACAGGGGGAGAGGAGACACGGGGAGAGGGGAGAGTGGGAGACACGGGTGGGAGAGTGGGAGACACACGGGGAGAGTGTGAGACACGCGGGGAGAGAGGAGAGTGGGAGACATTGGGGGAGAGTGTGAGACACACGGGGAGAGTGTGAGACACGCGGGGAGAGTGTGAGACACGCAGGGAGAGAGGAGAGTGGGAGACACGGGGGGAGAGTGTGAGACACACGGGGAGAGTGTGAGACACGGGGGGAGAGTGTGAGACACGCGGGGAGAGAGGAGAGTGGGAGACACGGGGGGAGAGTGTGAGACACACGGGGAGAGTGTGAGACATGGGGGAGAGGAGAGAGTGGGAGACACGGGGGAGAGGGGAGAGTGGGAGAGTCACGGGGGAGAAGGGAGAGTGGGAGACACGCGAGGGAGAGTGGGAGACACGGGGGAAGAGGGGAGAGTGGGAGAGATACGGGGGGAGAGTGGGAGACTTGGGGGAGAGGGGAGAGTGGGAGAGTCACGGGGGAGAAGGGAGAGTGAGAGACACGCGAGGGAGAGTGGGAGACACGGGGGGAGACGGGAGAGTGGGAGAGACGGGGGGAGAGTGGGAGACACGGGAGGGAGAAGGGAGAGTGGGAGACACGGGGGAGAAGGGAGAGTGGGAGACACGGGGGGAGAGAGGGAGACACGCGGGGAGAGGGGGAGACATGGGGGGAGAGGGGAGAGTGGGAGACACGGGGGGGTAGACACAGGGGAGAGGGGAGAGTGGGACACATGGGGGAGAGGGGAGAGAGGGAGACACGCGGGCAGGGGGGAGACACGGGGAGAGGGGCGAGTGGGACACATGGGGGGAGAGGGGAGAGTGGGAGACATGGGGGGAGAGGGGAGAGTGGGAGACACGGGGGGGTAGACACCGGGGAGAGGGGAGAGTGGGAGACACACGGGGGGACTGGGAGACACGGGGGAGAGGGGAGAGTGGGGACACGGGTGGGAGAGTGGGAGACACGGGGGAAGAAGGGAGAGTGGGAGACACGGGGGAGAGTGGGAGACACACGGGGAGAGGGGAGAATGCGAGACATAAGAACATAAGAACTAGGAGCAGGAGTCGGCCATCTGGCCCCTCGAGCCTGCTCCGACATTCAATGAGATCATGGCTGATCTTTTGTGGACTCAGCTCCACTTTCCGGCCCGAACACCATAACCCTTAATCCCTTTATTCTTCAAAAAACTATCTATCTTTATCTTAAAAACATTTAATGAAGGAGCCTCTACTGCTTCACTGGGCAAGGAATCCCACAGATTCACACCCCTTTGGGTGAAGAAGTTCCTCCTAAACTCAGTCCTAAATCTACTTCCCCTTATTTTGAGACTATGCCCCCTAGTTCTGGGGAGACATGGGGGAGAGGGGGGAGTGGGAGACACGGGGGGGGGAGAGGGGAGAGTGGGAGACACACGGGGAAAGGGGAGAGTGCGAGACACGGGGGAGAGTGGGAGACACGGGGCGAGAGGGGAGAGTGCGAGACACGGGGGGAGAATGGGAGACACGGGGGGGAGAGCGGAGCAGGGGAGACACACGAGGGAGAGGGGAGAGTGGGAGGCATGGGGGGAGAGTGGGAGACACGCGAGGGAAAGTGGGAGACACGGGGGGAGAGTGGGAGACACACGGGGAGAGTGTGAGTCACGCGGGGAGAGTGGGAGACATGGGGAGAGGGGAGAGTGGGAGAACATAGAACATAGAACAATACAGCGCAGTACAGGCCCTTCGGCCCACGATGTTGCACCGAAACAAAAGCCATCTAACCTACACTATACCATTATCATCCATATGTTTATCCAATAAACTTTTAAATGCCCTCAATGTTGGCGAGTTCACTACTGTAGCAGGTAGGGCATTCCACGGCCTCACTACTCTTTGCGTAAAGAACCTACCCCTGACCTCTGTCCTATATCTATTACCCCTCAGTTTAAAGTTGTGTCCCCTCGTGCCAGCCATTTCCATCCGAGGGAGAAGGCTCTCACTGTCCACCCTATCCAACCCCCTGATCATTTTGTATGCCTCTATTAAGTCTCCTCTTAACCTTCTTCTCTCCAACGAAAACAACCTCAAGTCCATCAGCCTTTCCTCATAAGATTTTCCCTCCATACCAGGCAACATCCTGGTAAATCTCCTCTGCACCCGCTCCAAAGCCTCCACGTCCTTCCTATAATGCGGTGACCAGAACTGTACGCAATACTCCAAATGCGGCCGTGCCAGAGTTCTGTATAGCTGCAACATGACCTCCTGACTACGGAACTCAATCCCTCTACCAATAAAGGCCAACACTCCATAGGCCTTCTTCACCACCCTATCAACCTGGGTGGCAACTTTCAGGGATCTATGTACATGGACACCTAGATCCCTCTGCTCATCCACACTTCCAAGAACTTTACCATGAGCCAAATATTCCGCATTCCTGTTATTCCTTCCAAAGTGAATCACCTCACACTTCTCTACATTGAACTCCATTTGCCACCTCTCAGCCCAGCTCTGCAGCTTATCTATATCCCTCTGTAACCTGCTACTTCCTTCCACACTGTCGACAACACCACCGACTTTAGTATCGTCTGCAAATTTACTCACCCACCCTTCTGCGCCTTCCTCTAGGTCATTGATAAAAATGACAAACAGCAACGGCCCCAGAACAGATCCTTGTGGTACTCCACTTGTGACAGAACTCCATTCTGAACATTTCCCATCAACCACCACCCTCTGTCTTCTTTCAGCTAGCCAATTTCTGATCCACATCTCTAAATCACCCTCAATCCCCAGCCTCCGTATTTTCTGCAATAGCCTACCGTGGGGAACCTTATCAAACGCTTTGCTGAAATCCATATACACCACATCAACTGCTCTACCCTCGTCTACCTGTTCAGTCACCTTCTCAAAGAACTCGATAAGGTTTGTGAGGCATGACCTACCCTTCACAAAGCCATGCTGACTATCCCTGATCATATTATTCCTATCTAGATGATTATAAATCTTGTCTCTTATAATCCCCTCCAAGACTTTACCCACTACAGACGTGAGGCTCACCGGTCTATAGTTGCCGGGGTTGTCTCTGCTCCCTTTTTGAACAAAGGGACCACATTTGCTATCCTCCAGTCCTCTGGCACTATTCCTGTAGCCAATGATGACATAAAAATCAAATCCAATGGTCCAGCAATCTCTTCCCTGGCCTCCCAGAGAATCCTAGGATAAATCCCATCAGGTCCCGGGGACTTATCTATTTTCAGCCTGTCCAGAATTGCCAACACCTCTTCCCTATGTACCTCAATGCCATCTATTCTATTAGCCTGGGGCTCAGCATTCTCCTCCACAACATTATCTTTTTCCTGAGTGAATACTGACGAAAAATATTCATTTAGTATCTCGCCTATCTCTTCAGACTCCACACACAATTTCCCATCCCTGTCCTTGACTGGTCCTACTCTTTCCCTAGTCATTCGCTTATTCCTGACATACCTATAGAAAGCTTTTGGGTTTTCCTTGATCCTTCCTGCCAAATACTTCTCATGTCCCCTCCTTGCTCGTCTTAGCTCTCTCTTTAGATCCTTCCTCGCTACCTTATAACTATCCATCGCCCCAACTGAAACTTCACACCTCATCTTCACATCGGCCTCCTTCTTCCTCTTAACAAGAGATTCCACTTCTTTGGTAAACCACGGTTCCCTCGCTCGACGCCTTCCTCCCTGCCTGACCGGTACATACTTATCAAGAACACGCAGTAGCTGATCCTTGAACAAGCTCAACTTATCCAGTGTGTCCAACACTTGCAGCCTACTTCTCCACCTTATCCCCCCCAAGTCACGTCTAATGGCATCATAATTTCCCTTCCCCCAGCTATAACTCTTGCCCTGCGGCGTATACTTATCCCTTTCCATCCTTAACGTAAACGTCACCGAATTGTGGTCACTGTCCCCAAATTGCTCTCCTACTTCCAAATCCAACACCTGGCCTGGTTCATTACCCAAAACCAAATCCAACGTGGCCTCGCCTCTTGTTGGCCTGTCAACATATTGTTTCAGGAAACCCTCCTGCACACACTGAACAAAAAACGACCCATCTAATGTACTCGAACTATATCTTTTCCAGTCAATATTTGGAAAGTTAAAGTCTCCCATAATAACTACCCTGTTACTTTCGCTCTTATCCAGGATCATCCTCGCCATCCTTTCCTCTACATCCCTAGAACTATTTGGAGGCCAATAGAAAACTCCCAACAGGGTGACCTCTCCTTTCCTGTTTCTAACCTCAGCCCATACTACCTCGGAAGAAGAGTCCCCATCTAGCATCCTCTCCGCCACCGTAATACTGCTCTTGACTAGCAGCGCCACACCTCCCCCTCTTTTGCCTCCTTCTCTGAGCTTACTAAAACACCTAAACTCCGTAACCTGCAACATCCATTCCTGTCCCTGCTCTATCCATGTCTCCGAAATGGCCACAACATCGAAGTCCCAG
This sequence comes from Scyliorhinus torazame, assembly GCF_047496885.1. Lineage (NCBI taxonomy): Eukaryota > Metazoa > Chordata > Chondrichthyes > Carcharhiniformes > Scyliorhinidae > Scyliorhinus > Scyliorhinus torazame. The sequence goes on from NW_027308430.1 coordinate 51,320, forward strand.
GTACCAACCCATGCTGCCAGTTCCCCTACCTTATTTCGTATACGCCTGGCATTGAAGTAGACACACTTCAAACCACCTACCTGAACACTGGCCCCCTCCTGCGACGTCAAATCTGAGCTCCTGACCTCTATACTCTCATTCTCCCTTACCCTAAAACTACAATCCAGGTTCCCATGCCCCTGCTGCATTAGTTTAAACCCCCCCAAAGAGCACTAACAAATCTCCCCCCCAGGATATTTGTGCCCCGCAGGTTCAGATGTAGACCATCCTGTCTGTAGAGGTCCCACCTTCCCCAGAAAGAGCCCCAGTTATCCAGAAATCTGAATCCCTCCCGCCTGCACCATCCCTGTAGCCACGTGTTTAAATGCTCTCTCTCCCTATTCCTCATCTCACTATCATGTGGCACGGGCAACAACCCAGAGATAACAACTCTGTTTGTTCTAGTTCTGAGCTTCCATCCTAGCTCCCTGAAAGCCTGCCTGACATCCTTGTCCCCTTTCCTACCTATGTCGTTAGTGCCAATGTGGACCACGACTTGGGGCTGTTCCCCCTCCCCCCTAAGGACCCGGAAAACACGATCCGAGACATCACATACCCTTGCACCTGGGAGGCAACATACCAAACGGGAGTCTCTCTCGCTCCCACAAAATCTCCTATCTGTGCCCCTGACTATAGAGTCCCCAATTACTAATGCTCTGCTCCTCTCCCCCCTTCCCTTCTGAGCAACAGGGACAGACTCCGTGCCAGAGGCCCGTACCCCATGGCTTACCCCTGGTAAGTCGTCCCCCCCACAAGTATCCAAAGCGGTATACTTGTTTCTCAGGGGAACGACCGCAGGGGATCCCTGCACTGACTGCTTCTTCCCAGTCCCTCTTACAGTTACCCATCTATCTCCAATCTTTGGTGTAACTAATTCCCTGAAGCTGCTATCTATGACCCTTTCTGCCTCCCGAATGATCCGAAGTTCTTCCAACTCCAGCTCCAGTTCCCTAACTCGGTCTTGGAGGAGCTGGAGATGGCAGCACTTCCTGCAGGTAAAATCAGCAGGGACACTAACGGCATCCTTCACGGGGGAGAAGAGAGAGTGAGAGACACCGGGGGAGAGTGGGAGACACGGGGGGAGAGTGGGAGACGGGGGAGAAGGGAGAGTGAGAGACACTGGGGGAGAGTGGGAGACATGGGGGGAGAGTGGGAGACACGGGGGAGAAGGGAGAGTGGGAGACACGGGGGAGAAGGGAGAGTGGGAGACACGGGGGAGAAGGGAGAGTGGGAGACACGGGGGAGAGGGGAGAGTGGGAGACACACGGGGAGAGGGGAGAGTGGGAGACACACGGGGAGAGGGGAGAGTGGGAGACATGGGGGGAGAGTGGGAGACACGGGGGGAGAGTGGGAGACACGGGGGAGAAGGGAGAGTGCGACACATGGGGGGAGAGGGGAGAGAGGGAGACACGCGGGGAGAGGGGAGAGTGGGACACAGGGGGGAGAGGGGAGAGTGGGACACAGGGGGGAGAGGGGAGAGTGGGAGACACACGGGGGAGACTGGGAGACACAGGGGAGAGGGCATAGTGGGAGACACGGGGGGAGAAGGGAGAGTGGGAGACACACGGGGAGGGTGGGAGAGTGAGAGACATGGGGGGAGAGGGGGAGACACGCGGGGAGAGGGGGAGACACGGGGAGGGGGGAGACATGGGGGAGAGGGGAAAGTGGGACACATGGGGAGAGAGTGGAGAGAGGGAGACACGCGGGGAGGGGGAGACACGGGGGAGGAGAGGGGAGAGTGGGAGAGACACGGGGGGAAAGTGGGAGACACGGGGGGAGAAGGGAGAGTGGGAGACACATGGGGAGAGGGGAGAGTACGAGACAAGGGGGAGAAGGGAGAGTGAGAGACACCGGGGGAGAGTGGGAGACACGCGAGGGAGAGTGGGAGACACGGGGGAGAGGGGAGAGTACGAGACAAGGGGGAGAAGGGAGAGTGAGAGACACTGGGGGAGAGTGAGAGACACCGGGGGAGAGTGGGAGACACGGGGGGAGAGTGGGAGACACGCGGGGAGAGGGGGAGACACGGGGGGAGAGGGGAGAGTGGGAGAGACACGGGGGGAGAGTGGGATACACAAGGGGAGAAGGGAGAGTGGGAGACACTGGGAGAGAGTGGGAGACTTGGGGGGAGAGTGGGAGACACGGGAGGGAGAAGGGAGAGTGGGAGACACGGGGGAGAAGGGAGAGTGGGAGACACACGGGGAGAAGGGAGAGTGAGAGACACCGGGGGAGAGTGGGAGACACGGGGGAGAGTGGGAGACACGGGGAGGGGGGAGACATGGGGGAGAGGGGAGAGTGGGAGAGACACGGGGGGAGAGTGGGATACACAAGGGGAGAAGGGAGAGTGGGAGACACTGGGAGAGAGTGGGAGACTTGGGGGGAGAGTGGGAGACACGGGAGGGAGAAGGGAGAGTGGGAGACACGGGGGAGAAGGGAGAGTGGGAGACACACGGGGAGAAGGGAGAGTGAGAGACACCGGGGGAGAGTGGGAGACACGGGGGGAGAGTGGGAGACACGGGGAGAGAGTGGAGAGAGGGAGACACGCGGGGAGGGGGAGACACGGGGGAGGAGAGGGGAGAGTGGGAGAGACAGGGGGGGAGAGTGGAAGACACGGGGGGAGAAGGGAGAGTAGGAGACACGGGGGGAAAGTGGGAGACACGGGGGGAGAAGGGAGAGTGAGAGACACCGGGGGAGAGTGGGAGACACGCGAGGGAGAGTGGGAGACACGGGGGGAGAGGGGAGAGTACGAGACAAGGGGGAGAAGGGAGAGTGAGAGACACTGGGGGAGAGTGAGAGACACCGGGGGAGAGTGGGAGACACGGGGGGAGAGTGGGAGACACGCGGGGAGAGGGGGAGACACGGGGGGAGAGGGGAGAGTGGGAGAGACACGGGGGGAGAAGGGAGAGTGGGAGAGACACGGGGGGAGAGTGGGATACACAAGGGGAGAAGGGAGAGTGGGAGACACTGGGAGAGAGTGGGAGACTTGGGGGGAGAGTGGGAGACACGGGAGGGAGAAGGGAGAGTGGGAGACACGGGGGAGAAGGGAGAGTGGGAGACACACGGGGAGAAGGGAGAGTGAGAGACACCGGGGGAGAGTGGGAGACACGGGGGGAGAGTGGGAGACACGCGGGGAGAGGGGGAGACACGGGGAGGGGGGAGACATGGGGGAGAGGGGAGAGTGGGACACATGGGGAGAGAGTGGAGAGAGGGAGACACGGGGGAGGGGGGAGACACGGGGGAGGAGAGGGGAGAGTGGGAGAGACAGGGGGGGAGAGTGGAAGACATGGGGGGAGAAGGGAGAGTAGGAGACACGGGGGGGAAAGTGGGAGACACGGGGGGAGAGGAGAGAGTGGGAGACACACGGGGAGAAGGGAGAGTGAGAGACACCGGGGGAGAGTGGGAGACACGGGGGGAGAGTGGGAGACACGCGGGGAGAGGGGGAGACACGAAGAGGGGGAGACATGGGGGAGAGGGGAGAGTGGGACACATGGGGGGAGAGGGGAGAGAGGGAGACACCGGGGAGAGTGGGAGACACGGGGGGAGAGGGGAGAGTGGGAGAGACACGGGGGGAGAATGGGATGTACAAGGGGAGAAGGGAGAGTGGGAGACACTGGGGGAGAGTGGGAGACTTGGGGGGAGAGTGGGAGACACGGGGGGAGAGGGGAGAGTGGGAGACATGGGGGAGAAGGGAGAGTGGGAGACACACGGGGAGAAGGGAGAGTGAGAGACACCGGGGGAGAGTGGGAGACACGGGGGAGAGTGGGAGACACGGGGGAGAGTGGGAGACACGGGGAGGGGGGAGACACAGGGGGAGAGGGGAGAGTGGGAGACACGGGGGAGAGTGGGAGACACGCGGGGAGAGGGGGAGACACAGGGGGAGAGGGGAGACACAGGGGGAGAGGGGGAGACACAGGGGGAGAGGGGAGACACAGGGGGAGAGGGGGAGACACAGGGGGAGAGGGGAGAGTGGGAGAGACACGGGGGGAGAGTGGGATACACAAGGGGAGAAGGGAGAGTGGGATACACAAGGGGAGAAGGGAGAGTGGGATACACAAGGGGAGAAGGGAGAGTGGGAGACACTGGGGGAGAAGGGAGAGTGTGAGACTTGGGGGGAGAGTGGGAGACACGGGAGGGAGAAGGGAGAGTGGGAGACACGGGGAGAAGGGAGAGTGGGAGACACACGGGGAGAGTGGGAGACATGGGGGGAGTGTGGGAGACACGCGGGGAGAGGGGGAGACACGGGGAGAGGGGAGAGTGGGACACATGGGGAGAGAGGGGAGAGTGGGAGACACACGGGGAGACTGGGAGACACGGGGGAGAGGGGAGAGTGGGAGACACGGGGGGAGAGTGGGAGACACGGGGGGAGAGGGAGTCACGTGGGGAGAGTGGGAGACACGGGGGGAGAGGGGAGAGTGGGAGACACGGGGAGAGGAGAGAGTGGGAGACACGGGGAGAGGAGAGAGTGGGAGAGTCACGGGGGAGAAGGGAGTGTGGGAGAGACGGGGGGGAGAGTGGAAGACACGAGGGGAGAATGGAGAGTGGGACACACACGGGGAGAGGGGAGAGTGCGAGACAAGGGGGAGAGGGGGGAGTGGGAGACACGGTGGGAGAGGGGAGAGTGGTAGACATGCGGGGAGAGGGGAGAGTGGGAGACACACAGGGGGAGAGTGGGAGACACGGGGGGAGAGCGGGGAGTGGGAGACACGCGAGGGAGAGTGCGAGACACGGGGGAGAGGGGAGAGTTGGAGACATGGGGTAGCGGGGAGAGTGGGAGACACGGGGGGGGGGAGAAGGGAGAGTGGTAGACACACGGGGAGGGGAGAGTAGGAGAGACTTGGGGGGAGAGGGGAGAGTGGGAGACACGGGGGAAAGGGGGGAGTGGGAGACACACGGGCGAGGGGAGAGTGCGAGACATGGGGACGTGGGGGGTGACGGAGATCCAGGGGCAGAGGAGACATGGGTGAGAGGGGAGAGTGGGAGATACAGGGGGAGAGGAGACACGGGGTGAGAGGGGAGAGTGGGAGATACAGGGGGAGAGGAGACACGGGGTGAGAGGGGAGAGTGGGGACACGGGGGGAGAGGAGACACGGAGAGAGGGGAGAGTGGGAGCTATAGGGGGAGAGGAGACACGGGGGGAGAGGGGAGAGTGGGAGACACGGGGGCGAGTGGGTGACATGGGGAGAGAGGGGAGAGTGTGAGACACGGGGGGAGAGTGGAAGACACGGGGAGAGGGGAGAGTGGGAGATACACGGGGAGAGGGGAGAGTGCGAGACATGGGGGCGTGGGGGGTGTGGGAGATACAGGGGTAAAGGAGACACGGGGGAGAGAGGAGAGTGGGAGTCACGGGGGGTAGTGGGGGGAGTGGGAGATACAGGGGGAGAGGAGAGAGTGGGAGACATGGGGGGAGAGGGGAGAGTGGGAGACATGGGGGGAGAGTGGGAGACACGGGGAGAGAGAGGAGAGTGGGAGACACGGGGGGTAGTGGGGGGAGTGGGAGATACAGGGGGAGAGTGGGAGACACGGGGGGAGAGGGGAGAGTGGGAGACACGGGGGGAGAGGGGAGAGTGGGAGACATGGGGGGAGAGTGGGAGACACGGGGAGAGAGGGGAGAGTGGGAGACACGGGGAGAGAGGGGAGAGTGGGAGACACGGGGAGAGAGGGGAGAGTGGGAGACACAGGGAGAGAGGGGAGAGTGGGAGACACGGGGAGAGAGGGGAGAGTGGGAGACACGGGGGAGAGTGGGAGACACGGGGAGAGAGGGGAGAGTGGGAGACACAGGGGGAAGAGTGGGAGACTCGGGGGGAGACGGCAGAGTGGGAGACACGGGGCGGGTCGGGAAACATGAGCCGGGTCAGTGTGGTTGTGAGGTACCTGGGGTGGGGGGGGGGGGGTCCCGGGGGGTGGTGTGCCTGCTGCTGGGTGTGTCCGTTGCTGGGCGTGTCCGTTGCTGGGCGTGTCCGCTGCTGGGCGTGTCCGCTGCTGGGTGTGCCCACTGCTGGGTGTGTCCGCTGCTGGGTGTGTCCGCTGCTGGGTGTGTCCGCTGCTGGGTGTGCCCGCTGCTGGGTGTGCCCGCTGCTGGGTGTGCCCGCTGCTGGGTGTGTCCGTTGCTGGGTGTGCCCGCTGCTGGGTGTGTCCGCTGCTGGGTGTGCCCGCTGCTGGGTGTGTCCACTTCTGGGTGTGCCCGCTGCTGGGTGTGCCCGCTGCTGGGTGTGCCCGCTGCTGGGTGTGCCCGCTGCTGGGTGTGCCCGATGCTGGGTGTGCCCGATGCTGGGTGTGCCCGCTGCTGGGTGTGTCCGCTGCTGGGTGTGCCCGCTGCTGGGTGTGCCCGTTGCTGGGTGTGTCCACTGCTGGGTGTGCCCGCTGCTGGGTGTGTCCGTTGCTGGGCGTGTCCGCTGCTGGGCGTGCCCGCTGCTGGGTGTGCCCGCTGCTGGGTGTGCCCGCTGCGGGGTGTGCCCGCTGCTGGGTGTGCCCGCTGCTGGGTGTGTCCGCTGCTGGGTGTGCCCGCTGCTGGGTGTGCCCGCTGCTGGGTGTGTCCGCTGCTGGGTGTGCCCGCTGCTGGGAGTGCCCGTTGCTGGGTGTGTCCACTGCTGGGTGTGCCCGATGCTGGGTGTGCCCGATGCTGGGTGTGTCCGCTGCTGGGTGTGTCCGCTGCTGGGTGTGCCCGCTGCTGGGTGTGCCCATTGCTGGGTGTGTCCACTGCTGGGTGTGCCCGCTGCTGGGTGTGTCCGTTGCTGGGCGTGTCCGCTGCTGGGTGTGCCCGCTACTGGGTGTGTCCGCTGCTGGGTGTGTCCGCTGCTGGGTGTGCCCGCTGCTGGGTGTGTCCGCTGCTGGGTGTGTCCGCTGCTGGGTGTGTCCGTTGCTGGGTGTGCCCGCTGCTGGGTGTGTCCGCTGCTGGGTGTGCCCGCTGCTGGGCGTGTCCGCTGCTGGGCGTGTCCGCTGCTGGGTGTGTCCGTTGCTGGGCGTGTCCGCTGCTGGGTGTGCCCGCTGCTGGGTGTGCCCGCTGCTGGGTGTGTCCGCTGCTGGGTGTGCCCGCTGCTGGGTGTGCCCGCTGCTGGGTGTGCCCGCTGCTGGGTGTGCCCACTGCTGGGTGTGTCCGTTGCTGGGTGTGTCCGTTGCTGGGCGTGTCCGCTGCTGGGTGTGCCCGCTGCTGGGTGTGTCCGCTGCTGGGTGTGCCCGCTGCTGGGTGTGCCCGCTGCTGGGTGTGTCCGTTGCTGGGCGTGTCCGCTGCTGGGCGTGCCCGCTGCTGGGTGTGCCCGCTGCTGGGTGTGCCCGCTGCTGGGTGTGCCCGCTGCTGGGTGTGCCCGCTGCTGGGTGTGTCCGCTGCTGGGTGTGCCCGCTGCTGGGTGTGCCCGCTGCTGGGTGTGCCCGCTGCTGGGTGTGCCCGCTGCTGGGTGTGTCCGTTGCTGGGTGTGTCCGTTGCTGGGTGTGTCCGCTGCTGGGTGTGCCCGCTGCTGGGTGTGTCCGCTGCTGGGTGTGCCCGCTGCTGGGTGTGCCCGCTGCTGGGTGTGTCCGTTGCTGGGCGTGTCCGCTGCTGGGCGTGCCCGCTGCTGGGTGTGCCCGCTGCTGGGTGTGCCCGCTGCTGGGTGTGTCCGCTGCTGGGTGTGTCCGTTGCTGGGTGTGTCCGCTGCTGGGTGTGCCCGCTGCTGGGCGTGTCCGCTGCTGGGTGTGCCCGCTGCTGGGTGTGCCCGCTGCTGGGTGTGTCCGTTGCTGGGTGTGTCCGTTGCTGGGCGTGTCCGCTGCTGGGTGTGCCCGCTGCTGGGTGTGCCCGCTGCTGGGTGTGCCCGCTGCCGGGCGTGCCCGCTGCTGGGTGTTCCCGTTGCTGGGTGTGTCCGTTGCTGGGTGTGTCCGCTGCTGGGTGTGCCCGCTGCTGGGTGTGTCCGCTGCTGGGTGTGCCCGCTGCTGGGCGTGCCCGCTGCTGGGTGTGTCCGTTGCTGGGCGTGTCCGCTGCTGGGTGTGTCCGTTGCTGGGTGTGTCCGTTGCTGGGTGTGTCCGTTGCTGGGCGTGTCCGCTGCTGGGTGTGTCCGTTGCTGGGTGTGTCCGTTGCTGGGTGTGTCCGTTGCTGGGTGTGTCCGCTGCTGGGTGTGCCCGCTGCTGGGTGTGTCCGTTGCTGGGTGTGTCCGCTGCTGGGTGTGCCCGCTGCTGGGTGTGCCCGCTGCTGGGCGTGTCCGCTGCTGGGTGTGCCCGCTGCTGGGCGTGTCCGTTGCTGGGTGTGTCCGCTGCTGGGCGTGTCCACTGCTGGGCGTGCCCGCTGCTGGGCGTGTCCGCTGCTGGGTGTGACCGCTGCTGGGTGTGTCCGCTGCTGGGTGTGTCCACTGCTGGGTGTGCCCGCTGCTGGGTGTGTCCGCTGCTGGGTGTGCCCGCTGCTGGGTGTGCCCGCTGCTTGGTGTGTCCGTTGCTGGGTGTGCCCGCTGCTGGGTGTGTCCGCTGCTGGGTGTGCCCTCTGCTGGGTGTGCCCGCTGCTGGGTGTGTCCGTTGCTGGGTGTGTCCATTGCTGGGTGTGTCCGCTGCTGGGTGTGTCCATTGCTGGGTGTGTCCATTGCTGGGTGTGCCCGCTGCTGGGTGTGCCCGCTGCTGGGAGTGTCCGCTGCTGGGTGTGTCCGCTGCTGGGTGTGTCCGCTGCTGGGTGTGTCCGCTGCTGGGCGTGTCCTCTGCTGGGCGTGCCCGCTGCTGTGTGTGCCCGCTGCTGGGTGTGCCCGCTGCTGGGTGTGCCCGTTGCTGGGTGTGTCCACTGCTGGGTGTGCCCGTTGCTGGGTGTGTCCGCTGCTGGGTGTGCCCGCTGCTGGGTGTGCCCGCTGCTGGGTGTGCCCGCTGCTGGGTGTGCCCGCTGCTGGGTGTGTCCGCTGCTGGGTGTGCCCGCTGCTGGGTGTGCCCGCTGCTGGGTGTGCCCGCTGCTGCGTGTGCCCGCTGCTGGGTGTGTCCGTTGCTGGGTGTGTCCGTTGCTGGGCGTGTCCGCTGCTGGGTGTGCCCGCTGCTGGGTGTGTCCGCTGCTGGGTGTGCCCGCTGCTGGGTGTGCCCGCTGCTGGGTGTGTCCGTTGCTGGGCGTGTCCGCTGCTGGGCGTGCCCGCTGCTGGGTGTGCCCGCTGCTGGGTGTGCCCGCTGCTGGGTGTGTCCGCTGCTGGGTGTGTCCGTTGCTGGGTGTGTCCGCTGCTGGGTGTGCCCGCTGCTGGGCGTGCCCGCTGCTGGGTGTGCCCGCTGCTGGGTGTGCCCGCTGCTGGGTGTGTCCGTTGCTGGGTGTGTCCATTGCTGGGCGTGTCCGCTGCTGGGTGTGCCCGCTGCTGGGTGTGCCCGCTGCTGGGTGTGCCCGCTGCTGGGCGTGCCCGCTGCTGGGTGTGTCCGTTGCTGGGTGTGTCCGTTGCTGGGTGTGTCCGCTGCTGGGTGTGTCCGCTGCTGGGTGTGCCCGCTGCTGGGCGTGCCCGCTGCTGGGTGTGTCCGTTGCTGGGCGTGTCCGCTGCTGGGTGTGTCCGTTGCTGGGTGTGTCCGTTGCTGGGCGTGTCCGCTGCTGGGTGTGTCCGTTGCTGGGTGTGTCCGTTGCTGGGTGTGTCCGTTGCTGGGTGTGTCCGCTGCTGGGTGTGCCCGCTGCTGGGTGTGTCCGTTGCTGGGTGTGTCCGCCGCTGGGTGTGCCCGCTGCTGGGTGTGCCCGCTGCTGGGCGTGTCCGCTGCTGGGTGTGCCCGCTGCTGGGCGTGTCCGTTGCTGGGTGTGTCCGCTGCTGGGTGTGCCCGCTGCTGGGTGTGCCTGCTGCTGGGTGTGCCCGCTGCTGGGTGTGCCCGCTGCTGGGCGTGTCCACTGCTGGGCGTGCCCGCTGCTGGGCGTGTCCGCTGCTGGGTGTGACCGCTGCTGGGTGTGTCCGCTGCTGGGTGTGTCCACTGCTGGGTGTGCCCGCTGCTGGGTGTGCCCGCTGCTGGGTGTGTCCGTTGCTGGGTGTGCCCGCTGCTTGGTGTGTCCGTTGCTGGGTGTGCCCGCTGCTGGGTGTGTCCGCTGCTGGGTGTGCCCGCTGCTGGGTGTGCCCGCTGCTGGGTGTGTCCGTTGCTGGGTGTGTCCATTGCTGGGTGTGTCCGCTGCTGGGTGTGTCCATTGCTGGGTGTGCCCGCTGCTGGGTGTGCCCGCTGCTGGGAGTGTCCGCTGCTGGGTGTGTCCGCTGCTGGGTGTGCCCGCTGCTGGGCGTGTCCGCTGCTGGGTGTGTCCGCTGCTGGGTGTGTCCGCTGCTGGGTGTGCCCATTGCTGGGTGTGTCCTCTGCTGGGCGTGCCCGCTGCTGTGTGTGCCCGCTGCTGGGTGTGCCCGTTGCTGGGTGTGTCCACTGCTGGGTGTGCCCGCTGCTGGGTGTGCCCGCTGCTGGGTGTGCCCGTTGCTGGGTGTGTCCACTGCTGGGTGTGCCCATTGCTGGGTGTGTCCTCTGCTGGGTGTGCCCGCTGCTGGGTGTGCCCGCTGCTGGGTGTGCCCGTTGCTGGGTGTGCCCACTGCTGGGTGTGCCCATTGCTGGGTGTGTCCGCTGCTGGGTGTGCCCGCTGCTGGGTGTGCCCGTTGCTGGGTGTGTCCGCTGCTTGGCGTGTCCGCTGCTGGGTGTGTCCGCTGCTGGGTGTGCCCGCTGCTGGGTGTGTCCGCTGCTGGGCGTGCCCGCTGCTTGGTGTGTCCGCTGCTGGGTGTGCCCGCTGCTGGGTGTGCCCGCTGCTGGGTGTGTCCGCTGCTGGGTGTGCCCGCTGCTGGGTGTGCCCGCTGCTGGGTGTGTCCATTGCTGGGTGTGCCCGCTGCTGGGTGTGCCCACTGCTGGGTGTGTCCGCTGCTGGGTGTGTCCATTGCTGGGTGTGCCCGCTGCTGGGTGTGTCCGCTGCTGGGTGTGCCCGCTGCTGGGTGTGTCCACTGCTGGGTGTGCCCGCTGCTGGGTGTGTCCGCTGCTGGGTGTGTCCGCTGCTGGGTGTGCCCGCTGCTGGGTGTGTCCGCTGCTGGGTGTGCCCGCTGCTGGGTGTGTCCGCTGCTGGGTGTGCCCGCTGCTGGGTGTGCCCGCTGCTGGGTGTGTCCGCTGCTGGGTGTGCCCGCTGCTGGGTGTGTCCATTGCTGGGTGTGCCCGCTGCTGGGTGTGCCCACTGCTGGGTGTGTCCGCTGCTGGGTGTGTCCATTGCTGGGTGTGCCCGCTGCTGGGTGTGCCCGCTGCTGGGTGTGTCCGCTGCTGGGTGTGCCCGCTGTTGGGTGTGTCCATTGCTGGGTGTGCCCGCTGCTGGGTGTGTCTGTTGCTGGGTGTGTCCGCTGCTGGGTGTGCCCGCTGTTGGGTGTGTCCGCTGCTGGGTGTGTCCGCTGCTGGGCGTGTCCACTGCTGGGCGTGCCCGCTGCTGGGTGTGTCCGCTGCTGGGTGTGCCCGCTGCTGGGTGTGTCCGCTGCTGGGTGTGTCCGCTGCTGGGTGTGCCCGCTGCTGGGTGTGTCCGCTACTGTGTGTGCCCGCTGCTGGGTGTGCCCGCTGCTGGGTGTGCCCGCTGCTGGGTGTGTCCGCTGCTGGATGTGTCTGTTGCTGGGTGTGTCCGCTGCTGGGTGTGTCCGCTGCTGGGCGTGTCCGCTGCTGGGTGTGTCCGCTGCTGGGTGTGCCCGCTGCTGGGTGTGCCCGCTGTTGGGTGTGTCCATTGCTGGGCGTGTCCGCTGCTGGGTGTGTCCGCTGCTGGGTGTGCCCGCTGCTGGGTGTGTCCGCTACTGTGTGTGCCCGCTGCTGGGTGTGCCCGCTGCTGGGTGTGCCCGCTGCTGGGTGTGTCCGCTGCTGGATGTGTCCGCTGCTGGGTGTGTCCGCTACTGTGTGTGCCCGCTGCTGGGTGTGCCCGCTGCTGGGTGTGTCCGCTGCTGGGTGTGTCCGCTGCTGGGTGTGCCCGCTGCTGGGTGTGTCCGCTGCTGGGTGTGCCCGCTGCTGGGTGTGCCCGCTGCTGGGTGTGTCCGCTGCTGGGTGTGTCCACTGCTGGGTGTGCCCGCTGCTGGGTGTGCCCGCTGCTGAGCGTGCCCGCTGCTGGGTGTGCCCGCTGCTGGGTGTGTCCGCTGCTGGGTGTGCCCGCTGCTGGGTGTGCCCGCTGCTGGGCGTGTCCGCTGCTGGGTGTGTCCGCTGCTGGGTGTGCCCGCTGCTGGGTGTGCCTGCTGCTGGGTGTGCCCGCTGCTGGGCGTGTCCGCTGCTGGGTGTGTCCGCTGCTGGGTGTGCCTGCAGCTGGGTGTGCCCACTGCTGGGTGTGTCCGCTGCTGGGTGTGCCCGCTGCTGGGTGTGTCCGCTACTGTGTGTGCCCGCTGCTGGGTGTGCCCGCTGCTGGGTGTGCCCGCTGCTGGGTGTGTCCGCTGCTGGATGTGTCCGCTGCTGGGTGTGTCCGCTACTGTGTGTGCCCGCTGCTGGGTGTGCCCGCTGCTGGGTGTGTCCGCTGCTGGGTGTGTCCGCTGCTGGGTGTGCCCGCTGCTGGGTGTGTCCGCTGCTGGGTGTGCCCGCTGCTGGGTGTGCCCGCTGCTGGGTGTGTCCGCTGCTGGGTGTGTCCACTGCTGGGTGTGCCCGCTGCTGGGTGTGCCCGCTGCTGAGCGTGCCCGCTGCTGGGTGTGCCCGCTGCTGGGTGTGTCCGCTGCTGGGTGTGCCCGCTGCTGGGTGTGCCCGCTGCTGGGCGTGTCCGCTGCTGGGTGTGTCCGCTGCTGGGTGTGCCCGCTGCTGGGTGTGCCTGCTGCTGGGTGTGCCCGCTGCTGGGCGTGTCCGCTGCTGGGTGTGTCCGCTGCTGGGTGTGCCTGCAGCTGGGTGTGCCCGCTGCTGGGCGTGTCCGCTGCTGGGTGTGTCCGCTGCTGGGTGTGCCCGCTGCTGGGTGTGCCCGCTGCTGGGTGTGCCCGCTGCTGGGTGTGTCCGCTGCTGGGTGTGTCCGCTGCTGGGCGTGTCCGCTGCTGGGTGTGTCCGCTGCTGGGTGTGCCCGTTGCTGGGTGTGTCCACTGCTGGGCGTGCCCGCTGCTGGGTGTGCCCGCTGCTGGGTGTGTCCGCTGCTGGGCGTGTCCGCTGCTGGGTGTGCCCGCTGCTGGGTGTGTCCGCTGCTGGGCGTGTCCGCTGCTGGGTGTGCCCGCTGCTGGGTGTGTCCGCTGCTGGGCGTGCCCGCTGCTGGGTGTGCCCGCTGCTGGGCGTGTCCGCTGCTGGGCGTGTCCGCTGCTGGGTGTGTCCGCTGCTGGGCGTGTCCGCTGCTGGGTGTGCCCGCTGCTGGGTGTGCCCGCTGCTGGGTGTGCCCGCTGCTGGGCGTGCCCGCTGCTGGGTGTGCCCGCTGCTGGGCGTGTCCGCTGCTGGGCGTGTCCGCTGCTGGGCGTGTCCGCTGCTGGGCGTGTCCGCTGCTGGGTGTGCCCGCTGCTGGGTGTGCCCGTTGCTGGTTGTGCCCGCTGCTGGGTGTGTCCGCTGCTGGGTGTGTCCGCTGCTGGGTGTGCCCGTTGCTGGGTGTGTCTGTTGCTGGGTGTGTCCGCTGCTGGGTGTGCCCGCTGCTGGGTGTGCCCGCTGCTGGGTGTGCCCGCTGCTGGGTGTGCCCGCTGCTGGGTGTGTCCGCTGCTGGGTGTGTCCGCTGCTGGGTGTGTCCGCTGCTGGGTGTGCCCGCTGCTGGGTGTGCCCGCTGCTGGGTGTGCCCACTGTAGGGTGTGCCCACTGCTGGGTGTGTCCGCTGCTGGGTGTGCCCGCTGCTGGGTGTGCCCACTGTAGGGTGTGCCCACTGCTGGGTGTGTCCGCTGCTGGGTGTGTCCACTGCTGGGTGTGTCCGTTGCTGGGTGTGTCCGTTGCTGGGTGTGTCCGCTGCTGGGTGTGCCCACTGCTGGGTGTGCCCGCTGCTGGGTGTGCCCGCTGCTGGGCGTGCCCACTGCTGGGTGTGTCCGTTGCTGGGTGTGTCCGCTGCTGGGTGTGCCCACTGCTGGGTGTGCCCGCTGCTGGGCGTGCCCGCTGCTGGGTGTGTCCGCTGCTGGGTGTGCCCGCTGCTGGGTGTGCCCACTGCTGGGCGTGCCCGCTGCTGGGTGTGTCCGCTGCTGGGTGTGTCCGCTGCTGGGTGTGCCCGCTGCTGGGCGTGCCCGCTGCTGGGTGTGTCCGCTGCTGGGTGTGCCCGCTTCTGGGCGTGCCCGCTGCTGGGTGTGTCCGCTGCTGGGTGTGCCCGCTGCTGGGTGTGCCCACTGCTGGGTGTGCCCGCTGCTGGGCGTGCCCGCTGCTGGGTGTGTCCGCTGCTGGGCGTGCCCGCTGCTGGGTGTGTCCGCTGCTGGGTGTGTCCGCTGCTGGGTGTGCCCGCTGCCGGGCCTGCCCGCTGCTGTGCGTGCCCGCTGCTGGGTGTGTCCGCTGCTGGGTGTGCCCGCTGCTGGGTGTGCCCGCTGCTGGGTGTGTCCATTGCTGGGTGTGTCTGCTGCTGGTTGTGTCCACTGCTGGGTGTGCCCGCTGCTGGGTGTGCCCGCTGCTGGGTGTGCCCGCTGCTGGGCGTGTCCGCTGCTGGGTGTGTCCACTGCTGGGTGTGTCCGCTGCTGGGTGTGCCCGCTGCTGGGTGTGCCCGCTGCTGGGTGTGCCCGCTGCTGGGTGTGCCCGCTGCTGGGTGTGCCCGCTGCTGGGTGTGTCCGCTGCTGGGTGTGCCCGCTGCTGGGTGTGTCCACTGCTGGGCGTGCCCGCTGCTTGGTGTGCCCGCTGCTGGGTGTGCCCGCTGCTGGGTGTGTCCGCTGCTGGGTGTGTCCGCTGCTGGGTGTGCCCGCTGCTGGGTGTGCCCGCTGCTGGGTGTGTCCACTGCTGGGCGTGCCCGCTGCTTGGTGTGCCCGCTGCTGGGTGTGCCCGCTGCTGGGTGTGCCCGCTGCTGGGTGTGTCCGTTGCTGGGTGTGCCCGCTGCTGGGTGTGTCCACTGCTGGGTGTGTCCGCTGCTGGGTGTGCCCGCTGCTGGGCGTGCCCGCTGCTGGGTGTGTCCGTTGCTGGGTGTGTCCGCTGCTGGGTGTGTCCGCTGCTGGGCGTGCCCGCTGCTGGGTGTGCCCGCTGCTGGGTGTGTCCACTGCTGGGTGTGTCCACTGCTGGGTGTGTCCGCTGCTGGGCGTGTCCGCTGCTGGGCGTGTCTGTTGCTGGGTGTGTCCACTGCTGGGTGTGTCCGCTGCTGGGTGTGCCCGCTGCTGGGCGTGTCCACTGCTGGGTGTGTCCGCTGCTGGGTGTGTCCGCTGCTGGGTGTGTCCACTGCTGGGTGTGCCCGCTGCTGGGTGTGCCCGCTGCTGGGTGTGCCCGCTGCTGGGCGTGTCCGCTGCTGGGCGTGTCCGCTGCTGGGTGTGTCCACTGCTGGGTGTGTCCGCTGCTGGGTGTGTCCACTGCTGGGTGTGTCCGCTGCTGGGTGTGTCCGCTGCTGGGTGTGTCCGCTGCTGGGTGTGTCCGCTGCTGGGTGTGTCCGTTGCTGGGTGTGCCCGCTGCTGGGTGTGTCCACTGCTGGGTGTGTCCGTTGCTGGGTGTGCCCGCTACTGGGTGTGTCCGCTGCTGGGCGTGTCCGCTGCTGGGTGTGCCCGCTACTGGGTGTGCCCGCTACTGGGTGTGTCCGCTGCTGGGTGTGTCCACTGCTGGGCGTGTCCGCTGCTGGGTGTGCCCGCTGCTGGGTGTGCCCGCTGCTGGGTGTGTCCGCTGCTGGGTGTGTCCGCTGCTGGGTGTGTCCGCTGCTGGGTGTGCCCGCTGCTGGGTGTGTCCATTGCTGGGTGTGCCCGCTGCTGGGTGTGTCCGCTGCTGGGCGTGTCCGCTGCTGGGTGTGTCCGCTGCTGGGTGTGCCCGCTGCTGGGTGTGTCCGCTGCTGGGTGTGTCCGCTGCTGGGCGTGTCCACTGCTGGGTGTGTCCGCTGCTGGGTGTGTCCGCTGCTGGGCGTGTCCACTGCTGGGTGTGTCCGCTGCTGGGTGTGCCCGCTGCTGGGTGTGTCCACTGCTGGGTGTGTCCGCTGCTGGGTGTGCCCGCTGCTGGGTGTGTCCACTGCTGGGTGTGTCCGCTGCTGGGTGTGCCCGTTGCTGGGTGTGTCCGCTGCTGGGCGTGCCCGCTGCTGGGCGTGTCCGCTGCTGGGTGTGTCCGCTGCTGGGCGTGTCCACTGCTGGGTGTGTCCGCTGCTGGGTGTGCCCGCTGCTGGGTGTGTCCGCTGCTGGGCGTGTCCACTGCTGGGTGTGTCCGCTGCTGGGTGTGCCCGCTGCTGGGTGTGTCCGCTGCTGGGTGTGTCCGTTGCTGGGTGTGCCCGCTGCTGGGTGTGCCCGCTGCTGGGTGTGTCCGCTGCTGGGTGTGTCCGCTGCTGGGTGTGCCTGCTGCTGGGCGTGTCCACTGCTGGGTGTGTCCGCTGCTGGGTGTGCCCGCTGCTGGGTGTGTCCGTTGCTGGGTGTGCCCGCTGCTGGGTGTGCCCGCTGCTGGGTGTGTCCGCTGCTGGGTGTGTCCGCTGCTGGGTGTGTCCACTGCTGGGTGTGTCCGCTGCTGGGTGTGTCCGCTGCTGGGTGTGCCTGCTGCTGGGTGTGCCCGCTGCTGGGTGTGCCCGCTGCTGTGTGTGTCCATTGCTGGGTGTGCCCGCTGCTGGGTGTGCCCGCTGCTGGGTGTGCCCGCTGCTGGGTGTGCCCGCTGCTGGGTGTGTCCGCTGCTGGGTGTGTCCGCTGCTGGGTGTGCCCGCTGCTGGGTGTGCCCGCTGCTGGGTGTGCCCGCTGCTGGGTGTGTCCGCTGCTGGGTGTGTCCACTGCTGGGTGTGTCCGCTGCTGGGTGTGCCCGCTGCTGGGTGTGTCCGCTGCTGGGTGTGCCCGCTGCTGGGTGTGTCCATTGCTGGGTGTGCCCGCTGCTGGGTGTGCCCGCTGCTGGGTGTGCCTGCTGCTGGGTGTGCCCGCTGCTGGGTGTGCCCGCTGCTGGGTGTGTCCGCTGCTGGGTGTGCCCGCTGCTGGGTGTGCCCGCTGCTGGGTGTGCCCGCTGCTGGGTGTGCCCGCTGCTGGGTGTGCCTGCTGCTGGGTGTGCCCGCTGCTGGGTTTGTCCGCTGCTGGGCGTGTCCGCTGCTGGGTGTGCCCGCTGCTGGGTGTGTCCACTGCTGGGTGTGTCCGCTGCTGGGTGTGCCCGCTGCTGGGTGTGTCCACTGCTGGGTGTGTCCACTGCTGGGTGTGTCCACTGCTGGGTGTGTCCACTGCTGGGCGTGCCCGCTGCTGGGTGTGCCCGCTGCTGGGTGTGTCCGTTGCTGGGTGTGTCCGCTGCTGGGCGTGCCCGCTGCTGGGTGTGTCCGCTGCTGGGTGTGTCCGCTGCTGGGTGTGCCCACTGCTGGGTGTGTCCGTTGCTGGGTGTGTCCGCTGCTGGGTGTGCCCACTGCTGGGTGTGTCCGTTGCTGGGTGTGCCCACTGCTGGGTGTGTCCGCTGCTGGGTGTGTCCGCTACTGGGTGTGTCCGCTACTGTGTGTGTCCGTTGCTGGGTGTGTCCGTTGCTGGGTGTGTCCGCTGCTGGGTGTGCCCGTTGCTGGGTGTGTCCGCTACTGGGTGTGTCCGCTACTGTGTGTGTCCGCTGCTGTGTGTGTCCGCTGCTGGGTGTGCCCGTTGCTGGGTGTGCCCGCTGCTGGGTGTGCCCACTGCTGGGTGTGTCCGCTGCTGGGTGTGTCCACTGCTGGGTGTGTCCGCTGCTGGGTGTGTCCACTGCTGGGTGTGCCCGCTGCTGGGTGTGTCCGCTGCTGGGTGTGTCCGCTGCTGGGCGTGTCCGCTGCTGGGCGTGTCTGTTGCTGGGTGTGTCCGCTGCTGGGTGTGCCCGCTGCTGGGTGTGTCCGCTGCTGGGTGTGTCCGCTGCTGGGTGTGTCCGCTGCTGGGCGTGTCCGCTGCTGGGCGTGTCTGTTGCTGGGTGTGTCCGCTGCTGGGTGTGTCCGCTGCTGGGTGTGTCCGCTGCTGGGTGTGCCCGCTGCTGGGTGTGCCCGCTGCTGGGTGTGCCCGCTGCTGGGTGTGTCCGCTGCTGGGCGTGCCCGCTGCTGGGTGTGTCCGCTGCTGGGCGTGTCCGCTGCTGGGCGTGTCTGTTGCTGGGTGTGTCCGCTGCTGGGTGTGCCCGCTGCTGTGTGTGCCCGCTGCTGGGTGTGTCCGCTGCTGGGTGTGTCCGCTGCTGGGCGTGTCCGCTGCTGGGCGTGTCTGTTGCTGGGTGTGTCCGCTGCTGGGTGTGTCCGCTGCTGGGTGTGTCCGCTGCTGGGTGTGCCCGCTGCTGGGTGTGCCCGCTGCTGGGTGTGCCCGCTGCTGGGTGTGTCCGCTGCTGGGTGTGTCCGCTGCTGGGTGTGCCCGCTGCTGGGTGTGCCCGCTGCTGGGTGTGCCCGCTGCTGGGTGTGTCCGCTGCTGGGTGTGCCCGCTGCTGGGCGTGCCCGCTGCTGGGTGTGCCCACTGCTGGGTGTGTCCGCTGCTGGGTGTGTCCGCTGCTGGGTGTGCCCGCTGCTGGGCGTGCCCGCTGCTGGGCGTGTCCGCTGCTGGGTGTGCCCGCTGCTGGGTGTGTCCGCTGCTGGGTGTGTCCGCTGCTGGGTGTGCCCGCTGCTGGGTGTGCCCGCTGCTGGGTGTGCCCGCAGCTGGGTGTGTCCGCTGCTGGGTGTGCCCGCTGCTGGGTGTGCCCGCTGCTGGGTGTGCCCGCTGCTGGGTGTGCCCGCTGCTGGGTGTGCCCGCTGCTGGGTGTGTCCGCTGCTGGGCGTGTCCGCTGCTGGGCGTGCCCGCTGCTGGGTGTGCCCGCTGCTGGGTGTGTCCACTGCTGGGTGTGTCCGCTGCTGGGTGTGCCCGCTGCTGGGTGTGCCCGCTGCTGGGTGTGCCCACTGCTGGGCGTGTCCGCTGCTGGGTGTGCCCGCTGCTGGGTGTGCCCGCTGCTGGGCATGCCCGCTGCTGGGTGTGTCCGCTGCTGGGCGTGCCCGCTGCTGGGCGTGCCCGCTGCTGGGTGTGTCCGCTGCTGGGTGTGCCCGCTGCTGGGCGTCTCCGCTGCTGGGTGTGCCCGCTGCTGGGCGTGTCCGCTGCTGGGTGTGCCCGCTGCTGGGCGTGCCCGCTGGCCTTGCTGTAAAACCCTGTCATTGTGCAGATTGTCTATTTGGGATTTGTGATTTCAGGTGCCGCTGTGTTGAGGTTGTGGGGCGGCTCGAACCTCTGCTCGGGGGAGTTGCAGATTCAGCACAAGCGGCAGTGGGGCCACGTCTGCGACGTTGTCTGGACCCTGACCGACTCGGAAGTCACCTGTAGGCACCTGGGCTGCGGTTTCGCCTCCGAGTTGAGATGGCCTGGGGCGATCAGGAAGCCGGGTGTGCCCCTCGTGCTGAGCGGGGTGCACTGCGTGGGCACCGAAACATCACTCTGGCAGTGCTCGCTGAGCGGGGCGGCTACATACACGAGCTGCTCCCATTCCCGTTACGCAGCGGTGAATTGCACAAGTAAGCGGAGGGGGGGGCGGCGGGGGGAGTAGAATTAACTTGTCACTTATCTCAAATTTACATCACATTTACATATCATCTGCATATGCCTCATGAATAATTGCATCACATTTACAGATTATTTTCAGAGACCATATGAAGAATTGTATGAATTTTACAGAGTATTTTCATAGCCCTTGTGAATAATTGCCGTCTATTTACATGGCCTCTGGCAGGAACTTGGCCTCAGTCTCCGGGACGTGCCTCCCAGGCGGCAGTGCCGCTGGTGTGAATTGGTGTATTGAGGAGCATGGATGTGGCAGCAAGGTGTTTAACTGCCCTCCTAACGATTGCCTCCAGGGTGCCGAGGGGAGCCCTTCGAGGGTGGTGGGGAGGTGGGTGCCTAGCTGGAGGTGCTTAGGGTGGGCCCTTCCTGGGCTGGGGCTGGTTTGACTACTCTCCCCTTAAACCCTTTAAACACTCAGTTAGTATCACAGAAATACACATCCCTCACAATAAAGTGAAAGTGTCCTCAAAGCTTCCCCGGAATCCTTTAAAAAGTCTGCCAATATGCCAATTTTAAAGGTGTGTGCGATGAAGGTAACAGTAATCACTTTAAAGTGGTCAAAGCCATTCAAGTGGTTTTCACACATTCAATTTCATTGGACTTTGAAGTGTCTGTGTGTGTGCTGAGAAGGCTAAAAGCTTTGATCAGCACTTTTTACATTCAATTTTGTGCCCTGCTGCCTGTTAAACACTTTCTGATTGACAGGTCGAAGCAACTTCAAAGGGAAGAACCAGATTGTTTATCTTTATGCTCTTCAGGGATCCATTACCTCAGGGGAGGGGGTATTTACCTTCCTGCAGCTTTTTCTGAATCTTCCTCACCATTTCTAGAAAGTGCAGCTGTGGGGCCGCCCCTGCTGGGGTCCCTTCCAACACAGGCAGGAATCACTGGTTTTCCCGCTGGTAGGTGAGCACAGCCGCCACTCTGGAGAATGACGCCCCTCATGAAAATTCTATCAAATTTATTTAGCTTCTGCATAGATCTTGGAAATGTTTAGGTAAACCTTGCATAGCATTTCATAGACCCTATGAATAATTACATCGCATTTACATTGTGTATCACAGACCACAGGAACGATTGAATAGAATTTACAAATTACATCGTGTGTATATGTATGTATGTTTGAGGAAGTGTGCATATGTGTGCGCGCGCGCGAGAGAGCCAGTATATGAGTCTGTGTGGGTGAAGAATAATGATAATAATCTTTAGTGTCACAAGTAGGCTTACACTAACACTGCAATGAAGTTACTGTGAAAAGCCACATTCCGGCGCCTGTTCGGGTACACAGAGGGAGAATTCAGAACGTCCAATTCACCTAACAGCACGTCTTTGGACTGTGGGAGGAAACCGGAGCACCCGGAGGAAACCCACGCAGACACGGGGAGAACGTGCAGACTCCGCACAGACAGCGTGTGTACTGTGTCTTGTGTGTGTGTATGAAACCTTGTGTGTGATTGTGTGTGTGAAACCATGTGTCTGTGTGCACGTGAGAGCCAGTATATGAGTTTGTGTGTGAGTGTGTGTGTATATGGTGTGTGTGGGAGGATGTATATATGTGTGCATTTGCTTGTGTGTTTCTGTACGTGTGTGCATCTATGTGTGTGCGTCTATGTGTGTGGGTATGTGTGTGTGAAAAAGTGTGTGTGCATGTGTGTGAAACCGTGTGTGGGGGTGGGTGCGCACGTGAGAACCAATATATGAGTGTGCGTATGTGTGTCTGTGCATGTATGTGTGTGTGCATGCATGCGTGTGTGTGTCTGTGTAACCGTGTGTGTGAAACCGTGTGTGTGTGTGAATCCCCTTGTGTGTAGATGAAGCCTTGTGTGTGTGCATGTGTGTGTGAGTGGGTAGGTGTGTGGGTGCGTATGTGTGTGTGCATGTGTGCATGAAACCATGTGTGTGCGTGTCTGAGTATATGTGTGTGTGAGTGAATGTCTGTGTGTGTGTGTCTGTCTGTGTGTGTGTGTGCATGTGTGTGTCTGTGCGGTTGTGTGTGCGTGTGCGAGTGTGTGTGTCTGTGTGAGTGTGTGTGTGAGTGTTCTGTGTGAGTGTGAGTGTGTGTGTGAGTGTGTGTGTGAGCGTGTGTGTGAGTGTGTGTGTGTGTGTGACTGTGTGTGTATGACTGTGTGTGTGTGACTGTGTGTGTGTGTGTGAGTGTGTGTGTGACTGTGTGTGTATGCCAGTGTGTGTGTGTGTGTGACTGTGTGTGTGTGTGTGCGACTGTGTGTGACTGTGTGTGTATGTGTATGTGTGTGAGTGTGTGTGTGTGTGACTGTGTGTGTGACTGTGTGTGTGAGTGTGTGTGTGACTGCGTGTGTGTGTGACTGTGTGAGTGTGTGTGTGTGTGTGTGAGTGTGCGTGTGGCTGTGTGCGTGTGTGTGACTGTGTGTGTGACTGCGTCTGAGTGTTGTGAATGTGCGTGTGAGTGTGTGTGTGTGAGTGTGTGTATGACTGTGTGTGAGTGTTGTGAATGTGCGTGTGTGTGTGTGTCTGTGTGTGTGTCTCTGTGTGTCTGTGCGAATGTGTGTGTCTGTGTGTGTGTGCCTGTGCGAGTGTTGTGTGTGAGTGTATGCGGATGTGCATGTGAGTGTGTGTGAGAGTGTATGTGTGTGTGAGTGTGTGTGTGTGACTGTGTGTGTGAGTGTGCGTGTGACTGTGTGTGTGACTATGTGTGTGTGAGTGTGTGAGTGTGTGACTGTGTGTGTGTGTGACTGTGTGAGTGTGTGTGTGACTGTGTCTGAGTGTGTGTGTGAATGTGTGTCTGAGTGTGTGTGTGAGTGTGCGAGTGTGTGTGTGAGTGTGTGTGTGAGTGTGTGTGAGACATGTGTGTGTATGTGTGTGTGTGAGTGTGTGTGTGACTGTGTGTGAGTGTGTGTGTGAGTGAGTGTGTGTGAGTGTGGGTGTGAGTGTGTGAGTGTGGGTGTGAGTGAGTGAGTGTGTGTGAGTGAGTGTGTGTGAGTGTGTGTGTGTGACTGTGTGTGTGACTGTGTGTGTGTGTCTGAGTGTTGTGAATGTGCGTGTGTGTGTGAGTGTGCGTGTGACTGTGTGTGTGAGTGTGGGTGTGAGTGTGTGAGTGTGTGTGAGTGTGTGTGTGACTGTGAGTGAGTGTGTGTGTGAGTGTGTGAGTGTGTGTGTGTGACTGTGTGTGAGTGTGTGTGTGACTGTGTGTGTGTGTCTGAGTGTTGTGAATGTGCGTGTGTGTGTGAGTGTGCGTGTGACTGTGTGACTGTGTGTGTGACTATGTGTGTGTGTATGTGTGTGACTGTGTGTGTGTGACTGTGTGTGTGAGTGTGTGTGTGACTGTGCGTGTGAGCATTTGTGTGACTGTGTTTGTGACTGTGTCTGAGTGTTGTGAATGTGCGTGCGTGTGTGTGTGAGTGTGTGTGAGACATGTGTGTGTATGTGTGTGTGAGTGTGTGTGTGACTGTGTGTGTGTGTGTGTGAGTGAGTGTGTGTGTGTGTGTGTTAGTGTATGAGATTGTGAGAGTGTGTGAGTGAGTGCGTGTGTGACTGTGTGTGTGTGAGTGTGTGTGTGAGTGTGTGAGTGTGTGTGAGTGTGTGTGTGACTGTGAGTGAGTGTGTGTGTGAGTGTGTGTGTGACTGTGTGTGAGTGTGTGTGTGTGTCTGAGTGTTGTGAATGTGCGTGTGTGTGTGAGTGTGTGTGTGACTGTGTCTGAGTGTTGTGAATGTGCGTGTGAGTGTGTGTGTGTGTGACTGTGTCTGAGTGTGAATGTGCGTGTGAGTGTGTGAGTGTGTGTGTGACTGTGTGTGACTGTGTCTGAGTGTTGTGAATGTGCGTGTGAGTGTGTGAGTGTGTGTGTGTGTGACTGTGTCTGAGTGTGAATGTGCGTGTGTGTGTGTGTGTGACTGTGTGTGACTGTGTCTGAGTGTTGTGAATGTGCATGTGAGTGTGTGTGTGACTGTGTCTGAGTGTTGTGAATGTGCGTGTGTGACTGTGTTTGCGTGTTTGTGTGTTTGTTGTGAATGTGCGTATGTGTGTGTGTCTCTGTGTTTGTCTCTGTGTGTGTGTGTGTGTGAGTGTGTGTGTGTGTCTCTGTGTGTGTCTCTGTGTGTGTCTGTGTGTGTGTGTGAGTGTGTGAGTGTGTGTGTGTGTGTCTCTGTGTGTGTCTCTGTGTGTGCCTGTGTGTGTGTGTGTGCATTGCGTGAGAATCAGTTCTGAGAGTGTCCCTGAGCTGAACTCCAGGATGGAAGGGGATTGACGATGAGGAAAGGTTTGCGTGGGTGGGCCTGTACCCATTTGAGGTTTCACACTCAGAGGTGATCTTAAACAGAGCAGATTCTGAGTGGGGGGGGGTGCTGTTTGACAGGGTGGGTACTGAGAGCATGCTCCCCCCTCGTGGGGGGAATCTAGAACCAAGGGGGGGAGCGGGTTTAAGGGAGTGGAAGGTTTTAGGAGAGGACACCAGGAAGGGGCAGTTGGGACATTTCGATCAGCCATGTTGATATTAAATATCGGAGCAGCTTGAAGGATCTGAATGGGCCTCTCCTGCCGTAATGCTGTTATCGGATTTCTGACATTCTGCTGAAGAATATGAATGGTTTTGTTGTTCGTAGTGAAGCCAGAACGACCCGTCATTGAGCAGGAACGAGCTGGTGCCTTTATTGCTGGGGAGGTGATTTCCTTGCGCTGTACAGCCCGTACCTACTACGCAGGCAGCACATTCTACCTGCGTAAGCCGGACAAGGCGCCCTTCGTGTTGGAGGAGCATGTCTCCAGCACCGCCTCCAGCGTACTGTTCAGCCTTCCCAACGCGCGTGTCTCTGATGGGGGCTTGTACTCCTGCTTCTACCAAGTGCAGAGAGACGGAAAGTCGTACAACTCGATGGAGAGCATCCGCATCTCGGTTAGAGTGAGTGGTGAGTGAGCCGGAATCTGTGACCCGCCTTTGTTCCTGAACGCCCCACTTTCCCCATTCAACTAACCATACTTTGTTCTTAAAGAGTTGAAAAGTACAGCCCGAAGCCCTTTGGTAAACCACCGTCACTGTATTATATATATTGTTTGTTGTCTCTGCTGGCTCCGCCTGTGGCTCCTCCCCTCAGGCTCGGTAGAAAGGTGGCCGACCTCTGGCCCTGCCCCAGTTCGGGATCAGTTTCCAGCAGGTTCGAGTTTAGATTATTAAAGCCTCAGTTTTGTTCCACAACTCATCTTTCTATAATTGATGGCACATCAAACCCTTTCTTGAAATTCCTATGATGGAGGGTGAATTGAGGAGCCTCAATGCATTTGCGATTCCTACCATGTTGACCAGATATTATCTGACATTGGGCAATACAGAGGAGCAGAGGGAGCTTGGGGCAGGTTCACAGGTCACTGAAGGCAGCAGGACAGGTAGATCAGGTGGGTAAGGAGGGATATGGGATACTTGTCTTTAGTAACTGAGGCATTGACGATAAGAGCCGGGTGGTTATAATGGAGCTGTCTAAAACACTGGTTAGCTTACAGCTGGAGCACTAGTCCAGAAGGGGCTTGGGAACCTGAATTGTAGCTCCAGTATACAGGAGGTTGAGAGTAGTGAGGTCACGAGTAAGGTTTCAAAGTTGCAGGAGTGTACCGGCAGGCAGGAAGGTGGTTTAAAGTGTGTCTTCTTCAATGCCAGGAGCATCCGGAATAAGGTGGGTGAACTTGCGGCATGGGTTGGTACCTGGGACTTCGATGTTGTGGCCATTTCGGAGACATTGATAGAGCAGGGACAGGAATGGTTGTTGCAGGTGCCGTGGTTTAGATATTTCAGTAAGCTCTGGGAAGGTGGTAAAAGAGGGGGAGGGGTGGCATTGTTAGTCAAGGACAGTATTACGGCGGCAGAAAGGATGTTTGATGAGGACTCGTCTACTGAGGTAGTGTGGGCTGATGTTAGAAACAGGAAAGGAGAGGTCACCCTGTTGGGGGTGTTCTATAGGACTCCGAAAAGTTCCAGAGATGTACAGGAGAGGATTGCAAAGATGATTCTGGATAGGAGCGAAAGCAACAGGGTAGTTGTTATGGGGGACTTTAACTTCCCAAATATTGACTGGAAATGCTATAGTTCGAGTACTTTAGATGGGTCCGTTTTTGTCCAATGTGTGCAGGAGGGTTTCCTGACACAGTATGTAGATAGGCCAACGAGAGGCGAGGCCATATTGGATTTGGTACTGGGTAATGAACCAGGACAGGTGTTAGATTTGGAGGTAGGTGAGCACTTTGGTGATAGTGACCACAATTCGATTACGTTTACTTTAGTGATGGAAAGGGATAGGTATATACCGCAGGGCAAGAGTTATATCTGGGGGAAAGGCAATTATGATGCGATGAGGCAAGACTTAGGATACATCGGATGGAGAGGAAAACTGCAGGGGATGGGCACAATGGAAATGTGGAGCTTGTTCAAGGAACAGCGACTGTGTGTCCTTGATAAGTATGCACCTGTCAGGCAGGGAGGAAGTGGTCGAGCAAGGGAACCATGGTTTACTAAGTCAGTCAAAACACTTGTTAAGAGGAAAAAGGAGACTTATGGAAAGATGAGACATGAAGGTTCAGTTAGGGCGCTCGAGAGTTACAAGTTAGCTAGGAAGGACTGAAGAGAGAGTTAAGAAGAGCCAGGAGGGGACATGAGAAGTCTTTGGCAGGTAGGATCAAGGATAACCCTAAAGCTTTCTATAGATATGTCAGGAATAAAAGAATGACTAGGGTAAGAGTAGGGCCAGTCAAGGGCAGTATGGGGAAGTTGTGCGTGGAGTCCAGGGAGATAGGAGAGGTGCTAAATGAATATTTTTCGTCAGTATTCACACAGAAAAAGACAATGTTGTCGAGTAGAATACTGAGATTCAGGCTACTAGACTAGAAGGGCTTGAGGTTCATAAGGAGGAGGTGTTAGCAATTCTGGAAAGTGTGAAAATAGATAAGTCCCCTGGGCCAGATGGGATTTACCCTAGGATTCTCTGGGAAGCTCGGGAGGAGATTGCTGAGCCTTTGGCCTTGATCTTTAAGTCATCTTTGTCAACAGGAATAGTGCCAGAAGACTGGAGGATAGCAAATGTTGTCCCCTTGTTCAAGAAGGGGAGTAGAGAGAACCCCGGTAACTATAGACCAGTGAGCCTTACTTCTGTTGTGGGCAAAATCTTGGAAAGGTTTAAAAGAGATAGGATGTATAATCATCTGGAAAGGAATAATTTGATTAGAGATAGTCAACACGGTTTTGTGAAGGGTAGGTCGTGCCTCACAAACCTTATTGAGTTCTTTGAGAAGGTGACCAAACAGGTGGATGAGGGTAAAGCAGTTGATGTGGTGTATATGGATTTCAGTAAAGCGTTTGATAAGGTTCCCCACGGTCGGCTACTGCAGAAAATACGGAAGCATGGGATTCAGGGTGATTTAGCAGTTTGGATCAGAAATTGGCTAGCTGGAAGAAGACAAAGGGTGGTGGTTGATGGGAAATGTTCAGACTGGAGTCCAGTTACTAGTGGTGTACCACAAGGATCTGTTTTGGGGCCACTGCTGTTTGTCATTTTTATAAATGACCTAGAGGAAGGCGTAGAAGGATGGGTGAGTAAATTTGCAGATGACACTAAAGTCGGTGGAGTTGTGGACAGTGCGGAAGGATGTTACAAGTTACAGAGGGACATAGATAAGCTGCAGCGCTGGGCTGAGAGGTGGCAAATGGAGTTTAATGCAGAAAAGTGTGAGGTGATTCATTTTGGAAGGAATAACAGGAAGACAGAGTACTGGGCGAATGGTAAGATTCTTGGCAGTGTGGATGAGCAGAGAGATCTCGGTGTCCATGTACATAGATCCTGAAAGTTGCCACCCAGGTTGGGAGGGTTGTTAAGAAGGCGTACGGTGTGTTAGCTTTTATTGGTAGAGGGATTGAGTTTCGGAGCCATGAGGTCATGTTGCAGCTGTACAAAACTCTGGTGCGGCCGCATTTGGAGTATTGCATGCAATTCTGGTCGCCGCATTATAGGAAGGATGTGGAAGCATTGGAAAGGGTGCAGAGGAGATTTACCAGAATGTTGCCTGGTACGGAGGGAATATCTTATGAGGAAAGGCTGCGGGACTTGAGGCTGTTTTCGTTAGAGAGAAGAAGGTTAAGAGGTGACTTAATTGAGGCATACAAGATGATCAGAGGATTGGATAGGGTGGACAGTGAGAGCCTTTTTCCTCGGATGGTGATGTCTAGCACGAGGGGACATAGCTTTAAATTGAGGGGAGATCGATATAAGACAGATGTCAGAGGTAGGTTCTTTACTCGGAGAGTAGTAAGGGCGTGGAATGCCCTGCCTGCAACAGTAGTGGACTCGCATTTAAATGGTCATTGGATAAACATATGGACGATAAGGGAATAGTGTAGATGGGCTTTAGAGTGGTTTCACAGGTCGGCGCAACATCGAGGGCCGAAGGGCCTGTACTGCGCTATCATGTTCTATGTTCTACGTACAGTTCTGGTCTCCAGACTATAGGAAGGATGTGATTGCAATGGAGAGGGTGCAGAGGAGATTCACCAGCATGTTTGTGGGATGGAGCATTTCAGCGATGAAGAGAGGCTGGTTAGTGTGGGGCTGTTTCCCTGGAGTAGGGAAGGGTGAGGGGGGGGACCTGATTGAGGTGGACCTTTGGTGGGTGGGCAGGAAGGCACCTTTCCCATTGGCGGAGGGTCAATGACCAGGGGGCAGAGATTGAAGGTCAGGAACAGGAGGTTTTGAGGGGATTGGGGGAAAACCTTTCCACCCAGAGGGGGGTGGGAGTCTGGAACTCGCTGCCTGAAAGGGGGATGGAGGCAGAGACCCTCGGAACATTTAAGAAGCATTTCGATGAGCTTTTGAAACCCCACGGCAGCCGCGTCTGGGAAATGGGGTTAGGACAGATTGGTGCTGGCTGACTGGCACAGACAGAATAGGCCGAGTGGCCTCTTGCTGTGCAGCTCTGTGGCCCTGACATGGCGCCTCGTGTGGCCCCCAGCACCTACAGCAGGGCTTTGCAACAGGCCCAATCTGTGAGACCTGGTCAGGGTGGCACTGGGGCGGCACAGGAAGACCACCCGGTTTGGGAGCGAGTCGGGAGCATGGCGCTGCGATCCCCGGCAGCCGTCTCGGAGCGGGTCTCCGGGAACGCCGGGAGAGTCAGCCGGCCGCTCGGGAAATTACCCCCACAGGCGGAGAATCACCTCCTCACCTCTCCCCAGGAACACTGGGCGGGCACGAGGGCGTGGCCGGCTGCCCCCCCCCTCACCGTCAACACCCCCTCACCGTATACACCCCCTCACCGTCAACACCACCCTCACCGTATACACCCCCTCACCGTATACACCCCCTCACCGTATACACCCCCTCACCGTCAACACCACCCTCACCGTATACACCCCCTCACCGTATACACCCCCTCACCGTCAACACCCCCTCACCGTATACACCCCCTCACCGTCAACACCCCCCTCACCGTATACACACCCTCACCGTCAACACCCCCTCACCGTATACACCCCCTCACCGTCAACACCCCCTCACCGTATACACCCCCTCACCGTATACACCCCCTCACCGTCAACACCCCCCTCACCGTATACACCCCCCCTCAGCGTCAACACCCCCTCACCGTCAACACCCCCCTCACCGTATACGCCCCCTCACCATCAACACCCCCTCACTGTCAACACCCCCCTCACCGTCAACACCCCCCTCACCGTATACACCCCCCCCTCACCGTCAACACCCCCCCCACTGTCAACACCCCCTCACTGTCAACACCCCCCTCACCGTCAACACCCCCCTCACCGTAAACACGCCCCTCACCGTCAACACCCCCCTCACTGTCAACACCTCCCCTCACCGTCAACACCCCCCCTCACTGTCAACACCCCCCTCACTGTCAACACTCCCCCTCAGCGTCAACACCCCCCTCACCGTCAACACTCCCCCTCAGCGTCAACACCCCCCCTCACCGTCAACACCCCCCTCACTGTCAACACTCCCCCTCAGCGTCAACACCCCCCTCACCGTCAACACTCCCCCTCAGCGTCAACACCCCCCTCACTGTCAACACTCCCCTCAACGTCAACACCCCCTCACTGTCAACACCCCCCTCACCGTCAACACCCCCCTCACCGTATACACCCCCTCACCGTCAACACCCCCTCACCGTCAACACCTCCCTCACCGTCAACACCCCCCCTCACCGACAACACCCCCCCCTCGCCGTCAACACCCCCCCCTCACCGTCAACACCCCGCTCACCGTCAACACCCCCCTCACCGTCAACACCCCCCCTCACCGTCAACACCCCCCTCACCGTCAACACCCCCCCTCACTGTCAACACCCCCCCTCACTGTCAACACCCCCCCCCTCACCGTCAACACTCCCCCTCAGCGTCAACACCCCCCCTCACCGTCAACACCCCCCTCACTGTCAACACCCCCCCTCACCGTCAACAACCCCTTCACCGTCAACACCCCCCTCACCGTCAACACACCCCCTCACCGTCAACACCCCCCCTCACTGTCAACACCCCCCCCTCACCGTCAACACACCCCTCACCGTCAACACCCCCCCTCACCGTCAACACCCCCTCACCGTCAACACCCCCCTCAGCGTCAACACCCCCCTCACCGTCAACACACCCCTCACCGTCAACACCCCCCCTCACTGTCAACACCCCCCCTCACCGTCAACACTCCCCCTCAGCGTCAACACCCCCCTCACCGTCAACACTCCCCCTCAGCGTCAACACCCCCCCTCACCATCAACACCCCCCCCTCACCATCAACACCCCCCCTCACTGTCAACACCCCCCCTCACCGTCAACACTCCCCCTCAGCGTCAACACCCCCCTCACCGTCAACACCCCCCCCTCACCATCAACACCCCCCCTCACCATCAACACCCCCCCTCACCGTCAACACCCCCCCCCTCAACGTCAACACCCCCCCTCACTGTCAACACCCCCCTCACTGTCAACACCCCCTCACCATCAACACCCCCCCCTCACCGTCAACACCCCCTCACCATCAACACCCCCCTCACCGTCAACACCCCCCCTCACTGTCAACACCCCCCTCACTGTCAACATCCCCTCAGCGTCAACACCACCCTCACTGTCAACACCCACCCTCAGCGTCAACACCCCCCTCACCGTCAACACTCCCCCTCAGCGTCAACACCCCCCTCACCGTCAACACACCCCTCACCGTCAACACCCCCCTCACCGTCAACACCCCCCTCACTGTCAACACCCCCCCTCACCGTCAACACCCCCCTCACTGTCAACACCCCCCCTCACCGTCAACACTCCCCCTCAGCGTCAACACCCCCCTCACCGTCAACACCCCCCCTCACCGTCAACACTCCCCTCACCGTCAACACCCCCCCTCACCGTCAACACCCCCCCTCACCGTCAACACCCCCCTCACTGTCAACACCCCCCTCACCGTCAACACCCCCCTCACCGTCAACACCCCCCTCACCGTATACACCCCCTCACCATCAACACCCCCCCTCACCGTCAACACCCCTCCCTCACCGTCAACACCCCCCCCTCACTGTCAACACCCCCCCTCACCGTCAACACCACCCCTCACCATCAACACCCCCCTCACCGTCAACACCCCCCTCACTGTCAACACCCCCCTCACTGTCAACATCCCCCCTCACCGTCAACACTCCCCTCACCGTCAACACCCCCCCTCACTGTCAACACCCCCCTCACCGTCAACACCCCCCTCACCTTCAACACCCCCCCTCACCGTCAACACCCCCCCTCACCGTCAACACCCCCCTCACTGTCAACACCCCCCCTCACCGTCAACACCCCCCTCACTGTCAACACCCCCCCTCACCGTCAACACCCCCCCTCACCGTCAACACCCCCCTCACCGTCAACACCCCCCCTCACCGTCAACACCCCCCCTCACCGTCAACACATCCCTCACCGTCAACACTCCCCTCAACGTCAACACCCCCCCTCACCGTCAACACCCCCCCACACCGTCAACACCCCCCCTCACTGTCAACACCCCCCCTCACTGTCAACACCCCCCCTCACCGTCAACACCACCCCTCACCGTCAACACCCCCCCTCACCGTCAACACCACCCCTCACTGTCAACACCCCCCCCTCACCGTCAACATCCCCCTCACCGTCAAAACTCCCCTCACCGTCAACACCCCTCCCTCACTGTCAACACCCCCCCTCACCGTCAACACCGCCCTCACCGTCAACAGCCCCCTCACCGTCAACACTCCCCTCAACGTCAACACCACCCCCCTCACCGTCAACATTCCCTTCACCGTCAACACCACCCCCCTCACCGTCAACACTCCCCTCACTGTCAGCACTCCCCTCACCGTCAACACCCCCCTCACCGTCAACACCCCCCTCACCGTCAACACCCCCCCTCACCGTCAACACTCCCCTCACCGTCAACACCCCCCTCACCGTCAACACCCCCCCTCACCGTCAACACCCCCCCTCACCGTCAACACCCCCCTCACTGTCAACACCCCCGCTCACTGTCAACACCCCCCCTCACCGTCAACACCCCCCCTCACCGTCAACACTCCCCTCACCGTCAACACCCCCCCTCACCGTCAACACCCCCCCTCACCGTCAACACTCCCCTCACTGTCAACACCCCCCTCACCGTCAACACTCCCCTCACTGTCAACACCCCCCTCACCGTCAACACCACCCCCCCCCACCGTCAACACCCCCCCCACTGTCAACACCCCCCCTCACCGTCAACACCCCCCCTCACCGTCAACACCACCCCCCTCACCGTCAACACTCCCCTCACCGTCAACACTCCCCTCAACGTCAACACCCCCCCTCACCGTCAACACCCCCCCTCACTGTCAACACTCCCCTCACCGTCAACACCCCCCTCACCGTCAACACCACCCCCCTCGCCGTCAACACCCCCCCCCCCACTGTCAACACCCCCCCACTGTCAACACCCCTCCTCACCATCAACACTCCCCTCACCGTCAACACTCCCCCTCACCGTCAACACCTCCCTCACCGTCAACACCCCTCCCTCACCGTCAACACCCCCCCTCACCGTCAACACCCCCCTCACCGTCAACACCCTCCCTCACCGTCAACACCCCCCCCCTCACCGTCAACACCCCTCCCTCACCGTCAACACCCCCCTCACCGTCAACACCCCTCCCTCACCGTCAACACCCCCCCTCACCGTCAACACCCCCCCTCACCGTCAACACCCCCCTCACCGTCAACACCCCCCCTCACCGTCAACAACCCCCCCACTGTCAACACCCCCCTTTACCGTCAACACCCCTCCCTCACCGTCAACACTCCCCCTCACTGTCAACACCCCCCCCACTGTCAACACCCCCCCTCACCGTCAACACCCCCCCTCACCGTCAACACCCCCCTCACTGTCAACACCCCCCTCACTGTCAACACCCCTCCCTCACCGTCAACACCCCCCTCACCGTCAACACCCCCCTCACCGTCAACACCCCTCCTCACCGTCAACACCCCCCTCACTGTCCACACCCCCCTCACTGTCAACACCTCCCCTCACCGTCAACACCCCTCCCTCACCGTCAACACCCCCCTCACCGTCAACACCCCCCTCACCGTCAACACCCCCCTCACCGTCAACACCCCCCCTCACCGTCAACACCACCCCCTTACTGTCAACACCCCCCTCACCGTCAACACCCCCTCACCGTCAACACCCCCCCTCACCGTCAACACCCCCCTCACCGTCAACACCCCCCCACACCGTCAACACCCCCCTCACTGTCAACACCCCCCCCTCACCGTCAACACCCGCCTCACTGTCAACAGCCCCCCTCACCGTCAACATCCCCCTCACCGTCAAAACTCCCCTCACCGTCAACACCCCTCCCTCACTGTCAACACCCCCCTCAGCGTCAACACCCCCCCTCACCGTCAACACCCCCCTCACCGTCAACACCGCCCTCACCGTCAACAGCCCCCTCACCGTCAACACTCCCCTCAACGTCAACACCACCCCCCTCACCGTCAACATTCCCTTCACCGTCAACACCACCCCCCTCACCGTCAACACTCCCCTCACCGTCAACACCCCTCCCTCACCGTCAACACCCCCCTCACCGTCAACACCCCCCTCACCGTCAACACCCCCCCTCACCGTCAACACTCCCCTCACCGTCAACACCCCCCTCACTGTCAACACCCCCCTCACCATCAACACTCCCCTCACTGTCAACACCCCCCCTCACCGTCAACACCCCCGCTCACTGTCAACACCCCCCCTCACCGTCAACACCCCCCCTCACCGTCAACACTCCCCTCACCGTCAACACTCCCCTCACTGTCAACACCCCCCTCACCGTCAACACCACCCCCCCCACCGTCAACACCCCCCTCACTGTCAACACCCCCCTCACCGTCAACACTCCCCTCACTGTCAACACCCCACTCACCGTCAACACCACCCCCCCCACCGTCAACACCCCCCCCACTGTCAACACCCCCCCTCACCGTCAACACCCCCCCTCACCGTCAACACCACCCCCCTCACCGTCAACACTCCCCTCACCGTCAACACTCCCCTCAACGTCAACACCCCCCCCTCACCGTCAACACCTCCCTCACCGTCAACACCCCTCCCTCACCGTCAACACCCCCCCTCACCGTCAACACCCCCCTCACCGTCAACACCCCCCTCACCGTCAACACCCCCCCTTACCGTCAACACCCCCCCCCACTGTCAACACCCCCTCACCGTCAACACCCCTCCCTCACCGTCAACACTCCCCCCCACTGTCAACACCCCCCCCACTGTCAACACCCCCCTCACCGTCAACACTCCCCTCACTGTCAACACCCCCCCTCACCGTCAACACCCCCCCTCACCGTCAACACCCCCCTCACTGTCAACACCCCCCTCACTGTCAACACCCCTCCCTCACCGTCAACACCCCCCCCACTGTCAACACCCCCCTTTACCGTCAACACCCCTCCCTCACCGTCAACACTCCCCCTCACTGTCAACACCCCCCCCACTGTCAACACCCCCCTCACCGTCAACACTCCCCTCACTGTCAACACCCCCCCTCACCGTCAACACCCCCCCTCACCGTCAACACCCCCCTCACTGTCAACACCCCCCTCACTGTCAACACCCCTCCCTCACCGTCAACACCCCCCTCACCGTCAACACCCCCCTCACCGTCAACACCCCCCTCACTGTCCACACCCCCCTCACTGTCAACACCTCCCCTCACCGTCAACACCCCTCCCTCACCGTCAACACCCCCCTCACCGTCAACACCCCCCTCACCGTCAACACCCCCCTCACTGTCAACACCCCCTCACCGTCAACACCCCCCCCTCAACGTCAACACCCCCTCACCGTCAACAACCCCCTCACCGTCAACACCCCCCCCTCAACGTCAACACCCCCCCTCACCGTCAACACCCCCCTCACCATCAACACACCCCCCCTCACCGTCAACACCCCCTCACCGTCAACACCCCCCTCACTGTCAACACCTCCCCTCACCGTCAACACCCCTCCCTCACCGTCAACACCCCTCCCTCACCGTCAACACCCCCCCTCACTGTCAACACCTCCCCTCACCGTCAACACCCCTCCCTCACCGTCAACACCCCCCCTCACCGTCAACACCCCCCCCTCACCGTCAACACCCCTCCCTCACCGTCAACACCCCCCGTCACCGTCAACACCCCCCCTCACCGTCAACACCCCCCCTCACCATCAACACCCCCTCACCGTCAACACCCCCTCACCGTCAACACCCCCCCTCACCGTCAACACCCCCCCCTCACCGTCAACACCCCTCCCTCACCGTCAACACCCCCCGTCACCGTCAACACCCCCCCTCACCGTCAACACCCCCCCTCACCATCAACACCCCCTCACCGTCAACACCCCCTCACCGTCAACACCCCCCTCACTGTCAACACCCCCTCACCGTCAACACCCCCCTCACCGTCAACACCCCCCCTCACCGTCAACACCCCCCCCTCACAGTCAACACCCCTCCCTCACCGTCAACACCCCTCCCTCACCGTCAACACCCCCCTCACCGTCAACACCCCTCCCTCACCGTCAACACCCCTCCTCACCGTCAACACCCCCCCTCACCGACAACACCCCCCTCACTCCCCCCTCACTCCCTGCTCACCACCCCCACCGCCCCCTCACCCTCCCATCCGCCTGATCCCCTCACCCTCTCCCTCAACCCCCCAACCACCCGCCCCACCGCCCCCCTCACCCCCCACCCGTCTCACCCCCCCTCCCGCCTCACCCTCCCCTCACCCCCCTCACTGCCCCCCTCATCTCCCCTCACCCCCCACATCCCTGCCACCCTTAAACCCTCCCTCACCCCCCCCCCACCCTAACCCTCACCCCCACGCTCACCCCACTCACCGCCTTGCGTGGAGGTTCCCGGCCTGCCTGCCGGTTGGAGACTGGGAATTCCAGGAATGGGAAGGGGCTGGGCCCTGGTATAGCCACTGGACTGGGAATCCGGAGACCCCGGATCCTGCTCTGGGGACTCAGAGTCGAATCCCAGCACGGGGATGGGTTTCAATTTGAATTCAGTAATAAATCTGCAATTTGAACTCTGATGGAGACCGTTGTCGATTGTTGTAAAAACCCTTCTGGGTCACTAATGTCCTTTAGGGACGGAAATCTGCCGCCCTTACCCGGCCTGGCCTCCACGTGACTCCAGACCCACAGCGATGTGGGGTCTCTGAAACGCCCCCTCAGAAAAAGGCGAGCACGTTACCCAGTTCATGGGGCAATTAGGAATGAGGAATAAATGGTCGGTCCCCATCCCCTGAAGGGGTTAATCCAGCGAGTCGGTCCGTGTCCATCCCAATGCAGGTCGATCTGCCTCTCAGAGTTCCTTCCTGACCAGTGGTCCTTCCCTCGCTCCCTGTCTTTTAAATATTGGGACAACGTTGGCGACCGTCTGCTGCTGCCTCCCTCGGCGGGACAGACCCCGCAGGGTTTCTGAGGTGGGGGTGGTGCCGGGGTGTGGGTGGGGGGGGTAACGGCGGGAGGGAGAGCGAGCGTTCGCGAGAGTGCGTCCAAGCCGTCATTCCGCTTATCGCCCCTGCCCCGTCCCTCTCTGTTTTTCAGAGCAGCCTCCCCAGCCGACGCTGCTGTCCTCGGATCGATCGAGCGGGTTCCTGGTGGGCGAGGAAGCCCAGTTGCATTGCCGCACCCCTCTTTACCGCACCGGCAGACACTTCCAGCTGCATTCCATCCGGGAGGGCGGCTACGTCTCGGAGGCCAATTTCACCCATTCTGGCAGCAGCTTCACCTTCACCCTCACCAACCTGATGGTGACCTCCGTCACCAACTACAGCTGCCGGTACACACTGGTGATCGCCGGGAGGCTGGTGCCCTCAATGTTCAGCAACGTGGTGTCGGTCATCGTGACAGGTAAACTGTTCCGGGTCTCCCTCCCTTCCTCTCCCACTCACCCATCCCCGAGTTAGCGGCCAATTTCCCTGCCACACGCATTTCCCTTTTGCTTCAGCCTGCCAATACTAACGTCGGAATGAGGAGCAGGGCGCTCAGCCCCTCAACTGCTGTGCTATTCAGTACAATCATGGCTGACCTGACTGTAACCTCGACCCCACATTCCTGCCGACCCTCCCAATAACCTTTCACCCCCCTCGTCAATGATCAATCTCTCCGGCTCTGCCTCAATGATATTCCCAGATTCTGCTCCCGCTTTTGAGGAAGAGAATTCCAGAGACTCGCCGCTCCCTGAGGGAATTAAATTCTCCTCTTCTCCGTTAGAAATGGACGTCCCCTTTATTTCTAACCCCCTCGTTCTAGATTGTTCCAGACGAGGAAACATCCTCTCCACATCCACCCTGTCAACACCCCTCAGCCTCTGAAAGGTTTGGACCAAGTCTCCTCTCAGTCTGATAAACTCCAGCGGACACAATCCCAACCTCTCCATCCTTTCCTCAGGGGAAATCCCGCCCATTCCTGGTGTTAGTCCAGGAAACCTTCTGGGAACTGATTCCAACACATTTACATCTTTCCTTCAATAAGGAGACGGATTCTGTCCACACTCCTCCAGATGTGCTCTCCCCAATGCCCTGGACAACTGAAGCACATCCTCCCGACTTTTATATTCAATTCCCCCCCAATAAACAATAACATTGTTAACTTTCCCAGTGACTCGCTGTAATCTTCTGAGCAACATTTCAATATATTCAAGGTGATGCCACGCAAATTAGAAATATTCCAACTCCAGATTCTCACCTGCTCGATCGCCTTTCTCCCTCCAACTACTCGTCCCCCCTCCTTGCCTCAATTTCTCCATTCCCCTCCGTCACCTTTAGTCCGTGTATTGTCCGGCCCTCTACATCCTGCTCATGATATTATATTATTGGTGCGTTGCTGCAGGGCATCTTGTAGATGGGACACACGGCTGGCCCTGTGCGTCGGGGGGGGGGGGAGTGAATGTTTGTGGAAGGGGAGCGATCAAGCGGGGCTGCTTTGTCCTGGATGGTGTCGAGCTTCTTTTTTAAAAAATATATATTTTATTAAAGTTTTCAAACACAATTTTTCCCCTTACAAATCAACAAAAACGGTAACATGATAATCGATATATAACATTGTTTAAATAATATAGTAAACTAACCAAATAACACGAAGTAATGCTCCCCCCACCCCCTCTCCCCATCTAGAGCACAAGCAATTTACCCCCCCCCCCCCCCCGCCCCCCCCCCCCCCCCCCCCCCCCCCCCCTCTGGGCTGCTGCTGGCCATCTATCTTCCCCCTAACGTTCCGCTAGATAGTCGAGGAACGGTTGCCACCACCTGGTGAACCCCTGAGCCGATCCTCTCAGCGCAAACTTCATCCGCTCCAGTTTTATGAACCCCGCCATATCGTTTACCCAGGCCTCCAGTCCGGGGGTCACTTCCTTCCACATGAGTAAAATCCTTCGCCGGGCTACCAGGGACGCAAAGGCCACGATATCGGCCTCTTTCGCCTCCTGCACTCCCGGCTCATCCGCAACTCCAAATATAGCTAACCCCCAGCCTGGCTTGATCCGGACCCCCACCACCTTCGAGATCACTCCCGCCACTCCCCTCCAAAACCCCTCCAGTGCCGGGCATGACCAAAACATATGTGTGTGGTTCGCCGGGCTTCCCCCGCACCTCCCACACTTGTGCTCCACTCCGAAGAACCTGCTCAACCTCGCTCCCGTTATGTGTGCTCTATGCAGCACCTTAAATTGGACCAGGCTAAGCCTGGCACCCGAGGAAGAGGAATTTACCCTGCTTAGGGCATCAGCCCACAAACCCTCCTCAATCTCCTCCCCGAGCTCTTCTTCCCATTTTCCCTTCAGTTCGCCCACCAGCTCCTCCCCCTCTTCTCCCATCTCCCGGTGTATTTCGGACACTTTGCCCTCCCCGACCCACAACCCCGAAAGCACCCTGTCCTGGATCCCTTGTGTTGGGAGCAGCGGAAATTCCCTCACCTGTTGTCTCGTGAACGCTCTCACCTGCATATACCTAAAGATATTTCCCTGGGGCAGCTCATACTTTTCCTCTAGCGCTCCCAAACTCGCAAACGTCCCATCTATAAATAAGTCTCCCACTCTCCTGATTCCTACAAAGAACAACAAAGAAATGTACAGCACAGGAACAGGCCCTTCGGCCCTCCAAGCCCGTGCCGACCATACTGCCCGACTAAACTACAATCTTCTACACTTCCTGGGTCCGTATCCCTCTATTCCCATCCTATTCATGTATTTGTCAAGATGCCCCTTAAATGTCACTATCGTCCCTGCTTCCACCACCTCCTGCCCGGTACCAGCTCTGGAACCCTCCGTCCAGCCTCCCTGGGGCAAACCTATGGTTGTTCCTGATCGGGGACCACACCGAGGCTCCCAGCACACCCCTCTGTCGCCTCCATTGCCCCCAGATACTTAATGTTGCCGCCACCACTGGGTTTGTGGTAAACCTTTTTGGTGAGAGCGGTAGTGGCGCCGTCACCAGCGCTTTTAAGCTCGTTCCTTTACAGGACGCCATCTCCAGCCTTTTCCACACCGCCCCCTCTCCCTCTATCATCCATTTACGGATCATCGCCACGTTGGCGGCCCAGTAGTAGTCGCCCAAATTCGGCAACGCCAGTCCCCCTCTGTCTCTGTGACGTTGCAGGAACCCCCTCCTTACCCTCGGGACCTTCCCTGCCCACACGAAGCTCATGATGCTCCTATCTATTTTTTTGAAAAAGGCCTTAGTGATCAGTATAGGGAGACATTGGAACACAAATAGGAACCTCGGGAGGACCATCATCTTAATCGCCTGCACTCTGCCCGCCAGTGACAGCGGCTGCATGTCCCACCTTTTGAAATCCTCTTCCATTTGCTCCACCAGCTGAGTCAGATTGAGTCTGTGTAAGGTTCCCCAGCCCCTGGCTATCTGAATCCCCAGGTATCGGAAGTTTCTTTCCACTCTCCTTAGCGGTAGGCCATCTATCCCTCTACTCTGGTCCCCAGGGTGTATCACGGAAAGCTCACTCTTTCCCATGTTAAGCCTATATCCCGAAAAATCTCCAAACTCCCTCAATATCTGCATGACCTCTGTCATCCCCCCCACTGGATCCGCCACATACAGCAGTAGGTCATCCGCGTAGAGTGACACTCGGTGTTCCTCTCCCCCTCTAACCACCCCTCTCCATTTCCTGGCTCCCGTTTCATCCATAACTCCCTCTATCTCCCTCGCCGCTGTCCTCTTTCGAAGCTGGTGGGCCAACAGGCGACTCGCCTTTTCCCCATATTCATGTCTCATCCCCTGTGCCTTCCTCCACTGTGCCTCTGCCCTCCCTGTGGTCAGCAGGTCGAACTCCGTCTGGAGTCGTCGCCTCTCCCTGTATAGTCCTTCGTCCGGGGCCTCCGCATATTTTTTATCTACCCTCAGAATCTCCCCCAGTAATTTTTCCCTTTCTTTGGCCTATTTTCCCCTTGTGAGCCCTGATGGAGATCAACTCTCCCCTGACCACCACCTTCAGCGCTTCCCATACTCCCCCACTCGGACCTCCCCATCACCGTTGGCCTCCAGGTACCTTTCGATACATAGAACATAGAACATAGAACAATACAGCGCAGTACAGGCCCTTCGGCCCACGATGTTGCACCGAAACAAAAGCCATCTAACCTACACTATACCATTATCATCCATATGTTTATCCAATAAACTTTTAAATGCCCTCAATGTTGGCGAGTTCACTACTGTAGCAGGTAGGGCATTCCACGGCCTCACTACTCTTTGCGTAAAGAACCTACCTCTGACCTCTGTCCTATATCTATTACCCCTCAGTTTAAAGCTGTGTCCCCTCGTGCCAGCCATATCCATCCGCGGGAGAAGTCTCTCACTGTCCACCCTATCCAACCCCCTGATCATTTTGTATGCCTCTATTAAGTCTCCTCTTAACCTTCTGCTCTCCAACGAAAACAACCTCAAGTCCATCAGCCTTTCCTCATAAGATTTTCCCTCCATACCAGGCAACATCCTGGTAAATCTCCTCTGCACCCGCTCCAAAGCCTCCACGTCCTTCCTATAATGCGGTGACCAGAACTGTACGCAATACTCCAAATGCGGCCGTACCAGAGTTCTGTACAGCTGCAACATGACCTCCTGACTCCGGAACTCAATACTCCATAGGCCTTCTTCACAACCCTATCAACCTGGGTGGCAACTTTCAGGGATCTATGTACATGGACACCTAGATCCCTCTGCTCATCCACACTTTCAAGAACTTTACCATTAGCCAAATATTCCGCATTCCTGTTATTCCTTCCAAAGTGAATCACCTCACACTTCTCCACATTAAACTCCATTTGCCACCTCTCAGCCCAGCTCTGCAGCTTATCTATATCCCTCTGTAACCTGCTACATCCTACCACACTATCGACAACACCACCGACTTTAGTATCGTCTGCAAATTTACTCACCCACCCTTCTGCGCCTTCCTCTAGGTCATTGATAAAAATGACAAACAGCAACGGCCCCAGAACAGATCCTTGTGGTTCTCCACTTGTGACTGAACTCCATTCTGAACATTTCCCATCAACCACCACCCTCTGTCTTCTTTCAGCTAGCCAATTTCTGATCCACATCTCTAAATCACCCTCAATCCCCAGCCTCCGTATTTTTTGCAATAGCCTACCGTGGGGAACCTTATCAAACGCTTTGCTGAAATCCATATACACCACATCAACTGCTCTACCCTCGTCTACCTGTTCAGTCACCTTCTCAAAGAACTCAATAAGGTTTGTGAGGCATGACCTACCCTTCACAAAGCCATGCTGACTATCCCTGGTCATATTATTCCTATCTAGATGATTATAAATCTTGTCTCTTATAATCCCCTCCAAGACTTTACCCACTACAGACGTGAGGCTCACCGGTCTATAGTTGCTGGGGTTGTCTCTGCT
Source organism: Scyliorhinus torazame (assembly GCF_047496885.1). Classification (NCBI taxonomy): domain Eukaryota; kingdom Metazoa; phylum Chordata; class Chondrichthyes; order Carcharhiniformes; family Scyliorhinidae; genus Scyliorhinus; species Scyliorhinus torazame. Next base: position 93,164 of record NW_027308430.1, read on the forward strand.
CCCCTTTTTGAACAAAGGGACCACATTTGCTGTCCTCCAGTCCTCTGGCACTATTCCTGTAGCCAATGATGACATAAAAATCAAAGCCAATGGTCCAGCAATCTCTTCCCTGGCCTCCCAGAGAATCCTAGGATAAATCCCATCAGGTCCCGGGGACTTATCTATTTTCAGCCTGTCCAGAATTGCCAACACCTCTTCCCTACGCACCTCAATGCCATCTATTCTATTAGCCTGAGGCTCAGCATTCTCCTCCACAACATTATCTTTTTCTTGAGTGAATACTGACGAAAAATATTCATTTAGTATCTCGCCTATCTCTTCAGACTCCACACACAACTTCCCATCCCTGTCCTTGACTGGTCCTACTCTTTCCCTAGTCATTCTTTTATTCCTGGCATACCTGTAGAAAGCTTTTGGGTTTTCCTTGATCCTTCCTGCCAAATACTTCTCATGTCCCCTCCTTGCTCGTCTTAGCTCTCTCTTTAGATCCTTCCTCGCTACCTTGTAACTATCCATCGCCCCAACTGAAACTTCTCACTTCATCTTCACATAGGCCTCCTTCTTCCTCTTAACAAGAGATTCCACTTCCTTGGTAAACCACGGTTCCCTCGCTCGACGCCTTCCTCCCTGTCTGACCGGTACATACTTATCAAGAACACGCTGTAGCTGATCCTTGAACAAGCCCCACTTATCCAGTGTGCCCAACACTTGCAGCCTACTTCTCCACCTTATCCCCCCCAAGTCACGTCTAATGGCATCATAATTGCCCTTCCCCCAGCTATAACTCTTGCCCTGCGGTGTATACTTATCCCTTTCCATCATTAACGTAAACGTCACCGAATTGTGGTCACTGTCCCCAAATTGCTCTCCTACCTCCAAATCCAACACCTGGCCTGGTTCATTACCCAAAACCAAACCCAACATGGCCTCGCCTCTTGTTGGCCTGTCAACATATTGTTTCAGGAAACCCTCCTGCACACACTGTACAAAAAACGACCCATCTATTGTACTCGAACTATATCTTTTCCAGTCAATATTTGGAAAGTTAAAGTCTCCCATAATAACTACCCTGTTACTTTCGCTCATATCCAGAATCATCTTCGCCATCCTTTCCTCTACATCCCTAGAACTATTAGGAGGCCTATAAAAAACTCCCAACAGGGTGACCTCTCCTTTCCTGTTTCTAACTTCAGCCCATACTACCTCGAAAGAAGAGTCCCCATCTAGCATCCTCTCCGCCACCGTAATACTGCTCTTGACTAGCAGCGCCACACCTCCCCCTCTTTTGCCTCCTTCTCTGAGCTTACTAAAACACCTAAACCCCGGAACCTGCAACATCCATTCCTGTCCCTGCTCTATCCATGTCTCCGAAATGGCCACAACATCGAAGTCCCAGGTACCAACCCATGCTGCCAGTTCCCCTACCTTGTTTCGTATACTCCTGGCATTGAAGTAGACACACTTCAAACCACCCACCTGAACACTGGCCCCCTCCTGCGATGTCAAATCTGTGCCCCTGACCTCTATACTCTCATTCTCCCTTACCCTAAAACTACAATCCAGGTTCCCATGCCCCTGCTGCATTAGTTTAAACCCCCCCCAAAGAGCACTAACAAATCTCCCCCCCAGGATATTTGTGCCCCTCAGGTTCAGATGTAGACCATCCTGTCTGTAGAGGTCCCACCTTCCCCAGAAAGAGCCCCAGTTATCCAGAAATCTGAATCCCTCCCGCCTGCACCATCCCTGTAGCCACGTGTTTAAATGCTCTCTCTCCCTATTCCTCATCTCACTATCACGTGGCACGGGCAACAACCCAGAGATAACAACTCTGTTTGTTCTAGTTCTGAGCTTCCATCCTAGCTCCCTGAAAGCCTGCCTGACATCCTTGTCCCCTTTCCTACCTATGTCGTTAGTGCCAATGTGGACCACGACTTGGGGCTGCTCCCCCTCCCCCCTAAGGACCCGAAAAACACGATCCGAGACATCACGTACCCTTGCACCTGGGAGGCAACATACCAAACGTGAGTCTCTCACGCTCCCACAAAATCTCCTATCTGTGCCCCTGACTATAGAGTCCCCAATTACTAATGCTCTGCTCCTCTCCCCCCTTCCCTTCTGAGCAACAGGGACAGACTCCGTGCCAGAGGCTCGTACCCCATGGCTTACCCCTGGTAAGTCCCCCCCCACAAGTATCCAAAGCGGTATACTTGTTTCTCAGGGGAACGACCGCAGGGGATCCCTGCACTGACTGCTTTTTCCCCGTCCCTCTTACAGTTACCCATCTATCTCCAATCTTTGGTGTAACTAATTCCCTGAAGCTGCTATCTATGACCCCCTCTGCCTCCCGAATGATCCGAAGTTCTTCCAACTCCAGCTCCAGTTCCCTAACTCGGTCTTGGAGGAGCTGTAGATGGCAGCACTTCCTGCAGGTAAAATTAGCAGGGACACTAACTGCATCCCTCACCAACATCCTGCAGGAGGAACATTGCACTCCCTTCCCTGCCATTCCTCTAATCATACATCCCCGCACTCTTCCGCAGACTCCCTCATCCGCCAATAATCCCACATCCAGTCGCCAGAGTGGACGCTGTTCCCTCTCCTCTCCTAGTTCCAGATCCACCCAATGTGGGGCGTGGTCTGAAACAGCTATGGCCGAGTACTCCGTTCCTTCCACCCTCAAAATCAGTGACCTTCCCAGAACGAAGAAATCTATCCGGGAGTATACCTTATGGACATGGGAGAAAAAGGAGAACTCTTTGGCCAGCGGCCTAGCAAATCTCCACGGATCTACTCCCCCCATTTGGTCCATAAACCCCCTAAGCACCTTGGCCGCTGCCGGCCTTCTTCCGGTCCTGGATCTAGATCTATCTAATCCTGGGTCCAGCACGGTATTGAAGTCCCCCCCCCCCCCCATTACCAGGTTTCCTACCTCCAGGTCCGGGATGCGTCCCAGCATCCGCTTCATAAATCCCGCACCATCCCAGTTCGGGGCATATACGTTGACCAGCACGACCTCCATTCCCTCCAGTCTGCCACTCACCATCACATATCTGCCCCCGCTGTCCGCTAGCCTCGAACGACACCCGTTTCCCCACCAATATGGCCACCCCTCTACTCTTTGCGTCCAGCCCTGAGTGGAACACCTGTCCCACCCATCCTTTCCTTAACCTAACCTGATCCGCCACCTTCAGATGCGTCTCCTGAAGCACGGCCACGTCTGCCTTCAGTCCCTTTAAGTGCGCGAGCACTCGGGCCCTCTTAATCGGCCCATTTAGGCCTCTCACGTTCCACGTGATCAGCCGGACTGGGGGGCTGCCCGCCCCCCTCCCCTGTCGACTAGCCATCACCCTCTCTGGGCCAGTCCCACGTCCCGGTTCGGCGCACCCACCCATCCCCCAGGCAGCGCATTCCCGCCCCGACCACCTTTTCTCTTACCAGCTCCCTTTCGATCTCCGCAGCAGCAGCCCAGTTGTCCCCCCACCCCCCCCCCCATCCCCATCTAGCATGATTCCTCCCCCTATATTGCTTCCAAAGTCAGCTGACCCCGGCTTCTCACGCTCTCTCCTTGACCCCCCCGTGTGAGGGACTCCCATCCTCCTTGCGCCTATCTTCCCGCCATCATCTTTCTGACGCGGGAAAGAGAAAAAGAAATCCCACGCTCACTAGAACCATCCGCCCCCCCCATGGCGCAGCTCCCCCTACAGCCCCGTTCCCATTCCCCATCCCCCGCCTGTGTCTCTTCTTCCCTCCCCACCTGCGCCCACATTTCTCAATGTCCCCCCTCCCCAATTTCCATCTCTCTATACATCAGCATTGTCGTTTCCCCTCCAACATCAGTCCCTCAGTTCTGGTCCAGTTTCTCGTTTTTAATGAAGGTCCATGCTTCTTCCGCCGTTTCGAAATAGTGATGCCTCTTCTGGTGCGTGACCTACAGTCGCGCCGGCTGCAACATCCCGAACTTCACTTTCCTCTTGTGCAGCACCTCCTTGGCTCGATTGAAACTCGCCCTCCTTCTCGCCACCTCCGCACCCCAATCCTGATACACTCGTATCACCGCATTCTCCCATCTGGTACTTCGTACCTTCTTGGCCCATCTCAGAACCACCTCTCTATCATTGAAGCGGTGAAATCGCACGATCATCGCCCTAGGTGGTTCTCCAGCCTTTGGTCTCCTCGCAGGGACCCGGTGGGCCCCTTCCACTTCCAAGGGGCCCGAGGGGGCCTCAGCTCCCATTAGCGAGCGTAGCATCGTGCTCGCGTAAGCCCCGCCGTCCGCTCCTTCCACTCCCTCGGGGAGACCCAGGATCCGGAGGTTCTTTCTCCGTGATCTATTTTCCAGGACTTCAATCCTTTCGATGCACTTCTTATGGAGCGCCTCGTGCGTCTGCATTTTGACCGCCAGGCCCAGGGTCTCGTCCTCGTTGTCCGTTACCTTCTGCTCCACCGCACGGAGCTCTAACTCCTGGGCCTTTTGTGTCTCTTTAAGCCCCTCGATTGCCTGTAGCATCGGGGCCAGCACCTCCTTTTTTAGCAGCTCCACACACCGTCTTAAAAATTCGTCCTGGTCCGGTCCCCATGTCGCCTGGGCTCCCTCCGACACCATCTTGCTCCTTTCTTCCTTCTGCCGCTGCCCTCGAGGATTCTTCGCGATCTGGCCGCTGCCGCCGATATTTTTCTTTTTCGCTGGGGGGGGGACTCCCTGTTGCCTCACCCCACACCGGGTTAAGTCGCAAAAAAATTCCACGTTGGGGCCCTTAAAAGAGCCCGAAGGTCCGTTCGAGCTGGAGCCGCCGAAACGTGCGGCTGAGCTGGTCATCGCCGCAACCGGAAGTCGCGTCGGGCGTCTCGAGTTTTGTTGGAGCTGCGCTCACCCAGGCAAGTGGAGAGTTTCCCTCACACTCCTGACTTGTGTCCATGGGGATAGTGGACATTGTGGAGCATACATTTCAGTGTTATTGAAAGTTGAGAAAGCTGATAGCAATCTTGCATGAAGGAATAAAAATTAGAGAACAAAATTCAATTTAGGGAAATGGAAGGTGATTTATTTTGATGGGAACAGTGACAGTAACTGTACACTATGCACAGTTCCGGTCAACCGTATCCCTCAGTTAGACCACACTGGGAGCACTGTGCACAGTCCCAGTCTCCGTATCCCTCAGTTAGACCACACTGGGAGCACTGTGCACAGTTCCAGTCTCCGTATCCCTCAGTTAGACCACACTGGGAGCACTGTGCACAGTTCCGGTCTCCATATCCCTCAGTTAGACCACACTGGGAGCACTGTGCACAGTTCCGGTCTCCATATCCCTCGGTTAGACCACACTGGGAGCACTGTGCACAGTTCCGGTCTCCGTATCCCTCAGTCAGACCACACTGGGAGCACTGTGCACAGTCCCAGTCTCCGTATCCCTCAGTTAGACCACACTGGGAGCACTGTGCACAGTTCCGGTCTCCATATCCCTCAGTTAGACCACACTGGGAGCACTGTGCACAGTTCCGGTCTCCGTATCCCTCGGTTAGACCAAACTGGGAGCGCTGTGCACAGTTCCGGTCTACCTATCCCTCGGTTAGACCACACAGGGAGCACTGTGCACAGTTCCGGTCTCCGTATCCCTCGGTTAGACCACACTGGGAGCACTGTGCACTGTCCCAGTCACCGTATCCCTCGGTGAGACCACACTGGGAGCACTGTGCACTGTCCCAGTCTCCATGTCCCTCGGTTAGACCACACTGGGAGCACTGTGCACAGGTCTGGTCTCCATATACATCGGTTTGACCACACCTGGAGCACTGTGCACAGTTCCGGTCTCCGTATCCCTCGGTTAGACCACACTGGGAGCACTGTACACAGTTCTAGTCTCGATATCCCTCAGCTAGACCACACTGGGAGCACTGTGCACAGTTCTGGTCGCCATATCCCTAAGTAAGACCAAACTGGGAGCACTGTGCACAGTTCCGGTCGCCATATCCCTAAGTAAGACCTAACTGGGAGCACTGTGCACAGTTCTGGTCTCCGTATCCCTCAGTTAGACCACACTGGGAGCACTGTGCACAGTTCCGGTCTCCATATCCCTCGGTTAGACTACACTGGGAGCACTGTGCACAGGTCTGGTCTCCATATCCCTCAGTTTGACAACACTGGGATCACTGTGCACAGTTCTGGTCGCCATATCCCTCAGTTAGACCACACTGGGTGCACTGTGTACAGTTCTGGTCTCCATATCCCTCGGTTCGACCACACTGGGAGCACTGTGCAGAGTTCTGGTCTCCATATCCCTCAGTTAGACCACACTGGGAGCACTGTGCACAGTTCCGGTCTCCATATCCCTCAGTTAGACCACACTGGGAGCACTGTGCACAGTTCCGGTCTCCGTATCCCTCTGTTAGACCCACACTGGGAGCACTGTGCACAGTTTCGGTCTCCATATCCCTCGGTTACACCACACTGGGAGCACTGCGCACATTTCCAGTATCCGTATCCCTCGGTTAGACCACACTGGGAGCACTGTGCACAGTTCCGGTCTCCGTATCCCTCGGTTACACCATACTCGGGACACTGTGCACAGTTCCGGTCTCTGTGTCCCTCAGTTAGACCACACTGGGAGCACTGTGCACTGTCCCGGTCTCCGTATCCCTCGGTTAGACCACACTCGAGACACTGTGCACTGTTCCGGTCTCCGTATCCCTCGGTTACACCACACTCGGGACACTGTGCACTGTCCCGGTCTCCGTATCCCTCGGTTACACCACACTCGGGACACTGTGCACTGTCCCAGTCTCCGTATCCCTCGGTTACACCACACTCGGGACACTGTGCACTGTCCCGGTCTCCGTACCCCTCGGTTACACCACACTGTGAGCAGTGTGCACTGTCCCAGTCTCCGTATCCCTCGGTTACACCACACTCGGGACACTGTGCACTGTCCCGGTCTCCGTATCCCTCGGTTAGACCTCACTGGGAGCACTGTGCACTATCCTGGTCTCCGTATCCCTCGGTTACACCACACTCGGGACACTGTGCACAGTCCCGGTCTCCGTATCCCTCGGTTAGACCACACTGGGAGCACTGTGCACCGTCCCGGTCTCTGTATCCCTCGGTTACACCACACTCGGGACACTGTGCACTGTCCCGGTCTCCGTACCCCTCGGTTACACCACACTGGGAGCACCGTGCACAGTTCCGGTCTCCGTATCCCTCGGTTAGACCACACTGGGAGCACTGTGCACTGTCCCAGTCTCCGTATCCCTCGGTTAGACCTACACTCGGGACACTGTGCACTGTCCCGGTCTCCATATCCCTCGGTTAGACCACACTGGGAGCACTGTGCACTGTCCCGGTCTGCGTATCCCTCGGTTAGACCACACTCGGAACACTGTGCACAGTTCCGGTCCCCATATCCCTCAGTTAGACCACACTGGGAGCACTGTGCACTGTCCCGGTCTCCGTATCCCTCGGTTAGACCACACTGGGAGCACTGTGCACAGTTCCGGTCTCCATATCCCTCGGTTAGACCACACTGGGAGCACTGTGCACTGTCTCGGTCTCCATATCCCTCGGTTAGACCACACTGGGTGCACTGTGCACTGTCCTGGTCTCCGTATCCCTCGGTTAGACCACACTGGGAGCACTGTGCACAGTTCCGGCCTCCATATCCCTCGGTTAGACCATACTGGGAGCACTGTGCACAGTTCCGATCTCCATATCCCTCGGTTAGACCACACTGGGAGCACTGTGCACTGTCCCGGTCTCCATATCCCTCTGTTACACCACACTGGGGGCACTATGCACTGTCCTGGTCTCCGTATCCCTCGGTTAGACCACACTGGGTGCACTGCGCACAGTCCTGGTCTCCATATCCCTCGGTTAGACCACACTGGGTGCACTGTGCACTGTCCCGGTCTCCATATCCCTCGGTTACACCACACTGGGAGCACTATGCACTGTCCCGGTCTCCATATCCCTCAGTTAGACCACACTGGGAGCACTGTGCACTGTCCTGGTCTCCGTATCCCTCGGTTAGACCACACTAGGAGCACTATGCACTGTCCCGGTCTCCATATCCCTCAGTTAGACCACACTGGGAGCACTGTGCACTGTCCTGGTCTCCATATCCCTCGGTTACACCACACTCGGGACACTGTGCACTGTCCCGGTCTCCGTATCCCTCGGTTAGACCTCACTGGGAGCACTGTGCACTATCCCGGTCTCCGTATCCCTCGGTTACACCACACTCGGGACACTGTGCACAGTCCCGGTCTCCGTATCCCTCGGTTAGACCACACTGGGAGCACTGTGCACCGTCCCGGTCTCCGTATCCCTCGGTTACACGACACTCGGGACACTGTGCACTGTCCCGGTCTCCGTACCCCTCGGTTACACCACACTGGGAGCACCGTGCACAGTTCCGGTCTCCGTATCCCTCGGTTAGACCACACTGGGAGCACTGTGCACTGTCCCAGTCTCCGTATCCCTCGGTTAGACCTACACTCGGGACACTGTGCACTGTCCCGGTCTCCATATCCCTCGGTTAGACCACACTGGGAGCACTGTGCACTGTCCCGGTCTCCGTATCCCTCGGTTAGACCACACTCGGAACACTGTGCACAGTTCCGGTCCCCATATCCCTCAGTTAGACCACACTGGGAGCACTGTGCACTGTCCCGGTCTCCGTATCCCTCGGTTAGACCTCACTGGGAGCACTGTGCACAGTTCCGGTCTCCATATCCCTCGGTTAGACCACACTGGGAGCACTGTGCACTGTCCCGGTCTCCATATCCCTCGGTTAGACCACACTGGGTGCACTGTGCACTGTCCTGGTCTCTGTATCCCTCGGTTAGACCACACTGGGAGCACTGTGCACAGTTCCGGCCTCCATATCCTTCGGTTAGACCACACTGGGAGCACTGTGCACAGTTCCGATCTCCATATCCCTCGGTTAGACCACACTGGGAGCACTGTGCACTGTCCCGGTCTCCATATCCCTCTGTTACACCACACTGGGGGCACTATGCACTGTCCTGGTCTCCGTATCCCTCGGTTAGACCACACTGGGTGCACTGCGCACAGTCCTGGTCTCCATATCCCTCGGTTAGACCACACTGGGTGCACTGTGCACTGTCCCGGTCTCCATATCCCTCGGTTACACCACACTGGGAGCACTATGCACTGTCCCGGTCTCCATATCCCTCAGTTAGACCACACTGGGAGCACTGTGCACTGTCCTGGTCTCCGTATCCCTCGGTTAGACCACACTAGGAGCACTATGCACTGTCCCGGTCTCCATATCCCTCAGTTAGACCACACTGGGAGCTCTGTGCACTGTCCTGGTCTCCATATCCCTCGGTTACACCACACTCGGGACACTGTGCACTGTCCTGGTCTCCGTATCCCTCGGTTACACCACACTGTGAGCACTGTGCACTGTCCCGGTCTCCATATCCCTCGGTTAGACCACACTGGGAGCACTGTGCACAGTTCCGGTCTCCGTATCCCTTGGTTACACCACACTCGGGACACTGTGCACTGTCCCGGTCTCCGTATCCCTCGGTTAGACCTCACTGGGAGCACTGTGCACTATCCCGGTCTCCGTATCCCTCGGTTACACCACACTCGGGACACTGTGCACAGTCCCGGTCTCCGTATCCCTCGGTTAGACCACACTGGGAGCACTGTGCACCGTCCCGGTCTCCGTATCCCTCGGTTACACGACACTCGGGACACTGTGCACTGTCCCGGTCTCCGTACCCCTCGGTTACACCACACTGGGAGCACCGTGCACAGTTCCGGTCTCCGTATCCCTCGGTTAGACCACACTGGGAGCACTGTGCACTGTCCCAGTCTCCGTATCCCTCGGTTAGACCTACACTCGGGACACTGTGCACTGTCCCGGTCTCCATATCCCTCGGTTAGACCACACTGGGAGCACTGTGCACTGTCCCGGTCTCCGTATCCCTCGGTTAGACCACACTCGGAACACTGTGCACAGTTCCGGTCCCCATATCCCTCAGTTAGACCACACTGGGAGCACTGTGCACTGTCCCGGTCTCCGTATCCCTCGGTTAGACCACACTGGGAGCACTGTGCACAGTTCCGGTCTCCATATCCCTCGGTTAGACCACACTGGGAGCACTGTGCACTGTCCCGGTCTCCATTTCCCTCGGTTAGACCACACTGGGTGCACTGTGCACTGTCCTGGTCTCCGTATCCCTCGGTTAGACCACACTGGGAGCACTGTGCACAGTTCCGGCCTCCATATCCCTCGGTTAGACCACACTGGGAGCACTGTGCACAGTTCCGATCTCCATATCCCTCGGTTAGACCACACTGGGAGCACTGTGCACTGTCCCGGTCTCCATATCCCTCTGTTACACCACACTGGGGGCACTATGCACTGTCCTGGTCTCCGTATCCCTCGGTTAGACCACACTGGGTGCACTGCGCACAGTCCTGGTCTCCATATCCCTCGGTTAGACCACACTGGGTGCACTGTGCACTGTCCCGGTCTCCATATCCCTCGGTTACACCACACTGGGAGCACTATGCACTGTCCCGGTCTCCATATCCCTCAGTTAGACCACACTGGGAGCACTGTGCACTGTCCTGGTCTCCGTATCCCTCGGTTAGACCACACTAGGAGCACTATGCACTGTCCCGGTCTCCATATCCCTCAGTTAGACCACACTGGGAGCACTGTGCACTGTCCTGGTCTCCATATTCCTCGGTTACACCACACTCGGGACACTGTGCACTGTCCTGGTCTCCGTATCCCTCGGTTACACCACACTGTGAGCACTGTGCACTGTCCCGTTCTCCATATCCCTCGGTTAGACCACACTGGGAGCACTGTGCACAGTTCCGGTCTCCATATCCCTCGGTTAGACCACACTCGGGACACTGTGCACTGTCCCGGTCTCCGTATCCCTTGGTTACACCACACTCGGGACACTGTGCACTGTCCCGGTCTCCGTATCCCTCGGTTAGACCTCACTGGGAGCACTGTGCACAGGTCCGGCCTCCATATCCCTCGGTTACACCACACTCGCGACACTGTGCACTGTCCCGGTCTCCATATCCCTCGGTTAGACCACACTGGGAGCACTGTGCACTGTCCTGGTCTCCGTATACCTCGGTTAGACCACACTGGGAGCACTGTGCACTGTCCTGGTCTCCGTATCCCTCGGTTACACCACACTCGGGACACTGTGCACTGTCCTGGTCTCCGTATCCCTCGGTTAGACCTCACTGGGAGCACTGTGTACAGTTCCGGTCTCCATATCCCTCAGTTAGACCACACTGGGAGCACTGTGCACAGGTCCGGCCTCCATATCCCTCGGTTACACCACACTCGCGACACTGTGCACAATTTATCCCTCCATATTTTGACATGATTTGTTTGCACCTTTCTGGGTCCATATCTAAAACTACAGTCAACTGTGGACGTATGAACTGGATGTGATGTTTTATGACCCAAGACTTGCAAAAATATTTTTGCTGTTTCTATGTTTCAGATGATCTGCCAACGCCGCAATTTTCGTTTCTTCGATCATCTCCAACATACCCTCTGGAAACTGAAGCCACTTGCTCCATCGCTACTCCTCACCAAGGAGGGCGGTTCTATTTGTACAAAGTCGGCGATGCGAACTACACCGAGACTAAGAGCACCTTCGGCAGAGGGCGAGCAGTGTACTTCCGCCTCCCCGACCACAATCCGGGGAATTACACCTGCCAGTACCAGGTGTCGGTATCGGGACGCAGGTTTATATCAGCGCATAGCAAAACTCTCCATGTGCCTTCCAGGGGTAGGTGGGACATCACAAATCCTTCAACAGTCGATTATCAACTGAGCATTTATATACCTAGTGAAACATAGTGGGTTTTTCCAAGATCAAATATCAGAGATATGTGCAGCACAGTAGCACAGTGGTTAGCACTGTTGCTTCACAGCTCCAGGGTCCCAGAAGGGAATGGGGGAGAATAGTAAAGCAATAGTTGTAGGAGATTCAATGGTTAGGGGAATAGATAGGAGATTCTGTGGTCGCGAGCGAGACTCCCGGAAGGTATGTTGCCTCCCGGGTGCCAGGGCCAGGGATGTCTCGGATCGTGTCTTCAGGATCCTTAAGGGGGAGGGGGAGCAGCCAGAAGTCGTGGTGCACATTGGTACCAACGACATAGGTAGGAAAAGGGGTGTGGAGGTAATAAACAAGTTTAGGGAGTTAGGCTGGAAGTTAAAAGCCAGGACAGACAGAGTTGTCATCTCTGGTTTGTTGCCGGTGCCACGTGATAGCGAGGCTAGGAATAGGGAGAGAGTGCAGTTGAACACGTGGCTGCAGGAATGGTGTAGGAGGGAGGGCTTCAGGTATTTGGATAATTGGAGCGCATTCTGGGGAAGGTGGGACCTGTACAAGCAGGACGGGTTGCATCTGAACCAGAGGGGCACCAATATCCTGGGAGGGAGGTTTGCTAGTACTCTTCGGGAGGGTTTAAACTAATTTGGCAGGGGAATGGGAACCGGATTTGTAGTCCAGCAACTAAGGTAGCCGATATTCAGGACGCGAAAGCGTGTAATGAGGCAGTGGGGAAGGGAACACTGACAAAGGAGAGTACTTGCAGGCACGGAGAGGGGTTGAAGTGTGTATACTTCAACGCAAGAAGCATCAGGAATAAGGTGGGTGAACTTAAGGCATGGATCGGTACTTGGGACTACGATGTGGTGGCCATCACGGAAACTTGGATAGAAGAGGGGCAGAAATGGTTGTTGGAGGTCCCTGGTTATAGATGTTTCAATAAGATTAGGGAGGGTGGTAAAAGAGGTGGGGGGGTGGCATTATTAATTAGAGATAGTATAACAGCTGCAGAAAGGCAGTTCGAGGAGTATCAGCCTACTGAGGTAGTATGGGTTGAAGTCAGAAATAGGAAAGGAGCAGTCACCTTGTTAGGAGTTTTCTATAGGCCCCCCAATAGTAGCAGAGATGTGGAGGAACAGATTGGGAAACAGATTTTGGAAAGGTGCAGAAGTCATAGGGTAGTAGTCATGGGTGACTTTAACTTCCCAAATATTGAGTGGAAACTCTTTAGATCAAATAGTTTGGATGGGGTGGTGTTTGTGCAGTGTGTCCAGGAAGCTTTTCTAACGCAGTATGTAGATTGTCCGACCAGAGGAGGGGCAATATTGGATTTAGTACTGGGTAATGAGCCAGGGCAAGTGATAGATTTGTTAGTGGGGGAGCATTTTGGAGATAGTGACCACAATTCTGTGACTTTCACTTTAGTAATGGAGAGGGATAGGTACGTGCAACAGGGCAAGGTTTACAATTGGGGGAAGGGTAAATACGATGTTGTCAGACAAGAATTGAAGTGCATAAGTTGGGAACATAGGCTGGTAGGGAAGGACACAAATGAAATGTGGAACTTGTTCAAGGAACAGGTGCTACGTGTCCTTGATATGTATGTCCCTGTTAGGCAGGGAAGAGATGGTCGAGTGAGGGAACCATGGTTGACAAGAGAGGTTGAATGTCTTGTTAAGAGGAAAAAGGTGACTTATGTAAGGCTGAGGAAACAAGGTTCAGACAGGGCGTTGGAGGGATACAAGATAGCCAGGAGGGAACTGAAGAAAGGGATTAGGAGAGCTAAGAGAGGGCATGAACAATCTTTGGCGGGTAGGATCAAGGAAAACCCCAAGGCCTTTTACACATATGTGAGAAATATGAGAATGACTAGAGCGAGGGTAGGTCCGATCAAGGACAGTAGTGGGAGATTGTGTATTGAGTCTGAAGAGATAGGAGAGGTCTTGAACGAGTACTTTTCTTCTGTATTTACAAATGAGAGGGGCGATATTGTTGGAGAGGACAGTGTGAAACAGATTGGTAAGCTCGAGGAAATACTTGTTAGGAAGGAAGATGTGTTGGGCATTTTGAAAAACTTGAGGATAGACAAGTCCCCCGGGCCTGACGGGATATATCCAAGGATTCTATGGGAAGCAAGAGATGAAATTGCAGAGCCGTTGGCAATGATCTTTTCGTCCTCACTGTCAACAGGGGTGGTACCAGGGGATTGGAGAGTGGCGAATGTCGTGCCCCTGTTCAAAAAAGGGACTAGGGATAACCCTGGGAATTACAGGCCAGTTAGTCTTACTTCGGTGGTAGGCAAAGTAATGGAAAGGGTACTGAAGGATAGGATTTCTGAGCATCTGGAAAGACACTGCTTGATAAGGGATAGTCAGCACGGATTTGTGAGGGGTAGGTCTTGCCTTACAAATCTTATTGAATTCTTTGAGGAGGTGACCAAGCATGTGGATGAAGGTAAAGCAGTGGATGTAGTGTACATGGATTTTAGTAAGGCATTTGATAAAGTTCCCCATGGTAGGCTTATGCAGAAAGTAAGGAGGCATGGGATAGTGGGAAATTTGGCCAGTTGGATAACGAACTGGCTAACCGATAGAAGTCAGAGAGTGGTGGTGGATGGCAAATATTCAGCCTGGATCCCAGTTACCAGTGGCGTACCGCAGGGATCAGTTCTGGGTCCTCTGCTGTTTGTGATTTTCATTAATGACTTGGATGAGGGAGTTGAAGGGTGGGTCAGTAAATTTGCAGATGATACGAAGATTGGTGGAGTTGTGGATAGTAAGGAGGGCTGTTGTCGGCTGCAAAGAGACATAGATAGGATGCAGAGCTGGGCTGAGAAGTGGCAGATGGAGTTTAACCCTGAAAAGTGTGAGGTTGTCCATTTTGGAAGGACAAATATGAATGCGGAATACAGGGTTAACGGTAGAGTTCTTGGCAATGTGGAGGAGCAGAGAGATCTTGGGGTCTATGTTCATACATCTTTGAAAGTTGCCACTCAAGTGGATAGAGCTGTGAAGAAGGCCTATGGTGTGCTCGCGTTCATTAACAGAGGGATTGAATTTAAGAGCCGTGAGGTGATGATGCAGCTGTACAAAACTTTGGTAAGGCCACATTTGGAGTACTGTGTACAGTTCTGGTCGCCTCATTTTAGGAAGGATGTGGAAGCTTTGGAAAAGGTGCAAAGAAGATTTACCAGGATGTTGCCTGGAATGGAGAGTAGGTCTTACGAGGAAAGGTTGAGGGTGCTAGGCCTTTTCTCATTAGAACGGAGAAGGATGAGGGGCGACTTGATAGAGGTTTATAAGATGATCAGGGGAATAGATAGAGTAGACAGTCAGAGACTTTTTCCCCGGGTGGAACAAACCATTACAAGGGGACATAAATTTAAGGTGAAAGGTGGAAGATATAGGAGGGATATCAGAGGTAGGTTCTTTACCCAGAGAGTAGTGGGGGCATGGAATGCACTGCCTGTGGAAGTAGTTGAGTCGGAAACATTAGGGACCTTCAAGCAGCTATTGGATAGGTACATGGATTACGGTTAAATGATATAGTGTAGATTTATTTGTTCTCAAGGGCAGCACGGTAGCATTGTGGATAGCACAATTGCTTCACAGCTCCAGGGTCCCAGGTTCGATTCCGGCTTGGGTCACTGACTGTGCGGAGTCTGCACGTCCTCCCCGTGTCTGCGTGGGTTTCCTCCGGGTGCTCCGGTTTCCTCCCACAATCCAAAGATGTGCAGGTTAGGTGAATTGGCCAATGATAAATTGCCCTTAATGTCCAAATTGCCCTTGGTGTTGGGTGAAGGTGTTGAGTTTGGGTAGGGTGCTCTTTCCAAGAGCCGGTGCAGACTCAAAGGGCCGAATGGCCTCCTTCTGCACTGTAAATTCAATGATAATCTATGATTAATCTAGGACAAAGGTTCGGCACAACATCGTGGGCCGAAGGGCCTGTTCTGTGCTGTATTTTCTATGTTCTATGTTCTATGTCCCAGGTTCGATTCCCGGCTTGGGTCTCTGTCTGTGCGGAGTCTGCACATCCTCCCCGTGTGTGCGTGGGTTTCCTCCGGGTGCTCCGGTTTCCTCCCACAGTCCAAATATGTGCGGGTTAGGTGGATTACCCCTTAAGGTCCAAAAAGGTGAGGTGGGGTTGCTGGGACAAGTTGGAACCGTGGGCTTCAGTAGGGTGCTCTTTCCAAGGGCCAGTGTAGTCTCGATGGGCTGAATGGCCTCCTTCTGCACTGTAAATTCTATGATTTGAGACAAGATTGTCCCCCACATAGTGGGAGATGGTGACAGTGTGGGTAGTGTCCCTGGGTGAATAATCCTGAGGCCCAGGTTAAGGAGCTGGTGGCTAAGGGTTCAATTCCCACCACGGCAGATGTGAATTGAAACTCAGGATTAGATCCTTTAGCTCCGCCTCAGTCATGATGACCTCAGCAACCAACATCGATCATTGTATCAGAGAAAAACTCCTCTGGTTCGTTCAATATCCATTGGGACAGGAAATCTGCCCTCCGTACCTGGTCTGGCCTGCATTTTGTTCATTGTATGTCACAATCAACAGTGATTTCATGATCATTATTAGTATAATCATCTCGGACCTCCCAACAGTTGCTAGGATACTGGCAGAAACCCCCACAATATTTCATTTAATTTGCAAGACGGTGAGGAAACGATACATCACCCAGGAGTGATCCCACACACAAATAGGGATATGGTTTATTAAATTAAACTTTATTACTAACACTGGATTAGACTAATTTCAACATCATTCAAGAAATAGCTTACAATTATCATTTAAACAATACGCAACAAATAAAATGAGACATTATAACTCCCAATTGTTATATTTTTTATCTCCAATCAGGCAAAACTCAGCGCTGGTCAAAACCCATTGTTTAAATGCAGTTAGCAAACACAGGAATACTTGCTGTATAGACATGTCTTGGATAAACTGCTTAGATGCACCTAAACGACACCCACTAACTGGGTTGTGA